>NC_091353.1:25354445-25359445 GCF_038502225.1 Cherax quadricarinatus
GTGACACCCCTGCTTTTCATTGGGGGGATGGTGCATCGTCTGCCAAGTCTTTTGCTTTCGTAGTGAGTGATTTTCGTGTGCAAGTTCGGTACTAGTCCCTCTAGGATTTTCCAGGTGTATATAATCATGTATCTCTCCCTCCTGCGTTCCAGGGAATAAAGGTTTAGAAACCTCAAGCGCTCCCAGTAATTGAGGTGTTTTATCTCCGTTATGCGCGCCGTGAAAGTTCTCTGTACATTTTCTAGGTCGGCAATTTCACCTGCCTTGAAAGGTGCTGTTAGAGTGCAGCAATATTCCAGCCTAGATAGAACAAGTGACCTGAAGAGTGTCATCATGGGCTTGGCCTCCCTAGTTTTGAAGGTTCTCATTATCCATCCTGTCATTTTTCTAGCAGATGCGATTGATACAATGTTATGGTCCTTGAAGGTGAGATCCTCCGACATAATCACTCCCAGGTCTTTGACGTTGGTGTTTCGCTCTATTTTGTGGCCAGAATTCGTTTTGTACTCTGATGAAGATTTAATTTCCTCATGTTTACCATATCTGAGTAATTGAAATTTCTCATCGTTGAACTTCATATTGTTTTCTGCAGCCCACTGAAAGATTTGGTTGATGTCCGCCTGGAGCCTTGCAGTGTCTGCAATGGAAGACACTGTCATGCAGATTCGGGTGTCATCTGCAAAGGAAGACACGGTGCTGTGGCTGACATCCTTGTCTATGTCGGATATGAGGATGTGGAACAAGATGGGAGCTAGTACTGTGCCTTGTGGAACAGAGCTTTTCACCGTAGCTGCCTCGGACTTTACTCTGTTGACGACTACTCTCTGTGTTCTGTTAGTGAGGAAATTATAGATCCATCGACCGACTTTTCCTGTTATTCCTTTAGCGCGCATTTTGTGCGCTATTACGCCATGGTCACACTTGTCGAAGGCTTTTGCAAAGTCTGTATATATTACATCTGCATTCTTTTTGTCTTCTAGTGCATTTAGGACCTTGTCGTAGTGATCCAGTAGTTGAGACAGACAGGAGCGACCTGTTCTAAACCCATGTTGCCCTGGGTTGTGTAACTGATGGGTTTCTAGATGGGTGGTGATCTTGCTTCTTAGGACCCTTTCAAAGATTTTATGATATGGGATGTTAGTGCTATTGGTCTGTAGTTCTTTGCTGATGCTTTACTGCCCCCTTTGTGGAGTGGGGCTATGTCTGTTGTTTTTAGTAACTGAGGGACGACCCCCGTGTCCATGCTCCCTCTCCATAGGATGGAAAAGGCTCGTGATAGGGGCTTCTTGCAGTTCTTGATGAACACAGAGTTCCATGAGTCTGGCCCTGGGGCAGAGTGCATGGGCATGTCATTTATCGCCTGTTCGAAGTCATTTGGCGTCAGGATAACATCGGATAGGCTTGTGTTAATCAAATTTTGTGGCTCTCTCATAAAAAATTCATTTTGATCTTCGACTCTCAGTCTGGTTAGCGGCTTGCTAAAAACTGAGTCATATTGGGACTTGAGTAGCTCACTCATTTCCTTGCTGTCATCTGTGTAGGACCCATCTTGTTTAAGTAGGGGCCCAATACTGGACGTTGTTCTCGATTTTGATTTGGCATAGGAGAAGAAATACTTTGGGTTTCTTTCGATTTCATTTATGGCTTTTAGTTCTTCCCGCGATTCCTGACTCCTAAAGGATTCTTTTAGCTTAAGTTCGATGCTTGCTATTTCTCTGACCAGTGTCTCCCTGCGCATTTCAGATATATTGACCTCTTTTAGCCGCTCTGTTATTCTTTTCCGTCGCCTGTAAAGGGAGCGCCTGTCTCTTTCTATTTTACATCTACTCCTCCTTTTTCTTAGAGGAATAAGCCTTGTGCATACATCGAGTGCCACCGAGTTAATCTGTTCTAGGCATAAGTTTGGGTCTGTGTTGCTTAGTATATCTTCCCAGCTTATATCGGTTAGGACTTGGTTTACTTGGTCCCACTTTATGTTTTTGTTATTGAAGTTGAATTTGGTGAATGCTCCCTCGTGACTAGTCTCATTTTGTCGGTCTGGGGCTCCACGCATACATGTCTGAACCTCAATTATGTTGTGATCTGAGTATATTGTTTTTGATATGGTGACATTTCTTATCAGATCATCATTGTTAGTGAAGATGAGGTCTAGTGTATTCTCCAGTCTAGTAGGCTCTATTATTTGCTGGTTTAAATTGAATTTTGTGCAGAGATTTAAAAGCTCGTGTGAGTGTGAGTTTTCATCAGAGCTGCCTCCTGGTGTTATTACTGCAACAATATTATTTGCTATATTCCTCCATTTTAGGTGCCTTAAGTTGAAGTCCCCCAGGAGCAAGATGTTGGGTGCAGGAGCTGGAAGATTTTCCAGACAGTGGTCAATTTTTAACAGCTGTTCCAGGAATTGCTGGGATGTTGCATCCGGAGGCTTGTAGACTACCACAATGACTAGGTTTTGGTTCTCGACCTTTACTGCTAAAACTTCCACTACATCATTTGAGGCATTAAGCAGTTCTGTGCAAACAAGTGACTCTGCAATGTACAGGCCAACCCCCCCCCCCTTTTGCCTGTTCACTCTGTCACATCTGTATAGGTTGTAACCTGGGATCCATATTTCGTTGTCCAAGTGATCCTTTATGTGGGTCTCAGTGAAAGCCGCGAACATTGCCTTTGCCTCTGCAAGCAGTCCACGGATGAAAGGTATTTTGTTGTTTGTTACTGGCTTTAGACCCTGTATATTTGCAAAGAAGAATGTTATCGGACTGGTGGTATTGTTGGTACTGGGGGGGGATTTTTTTTCCGGCATTAGTATCTGTATCTGTTGGTTTGGAGTGGAGGCCATCGACTGTGGTTCCACTCCAGGAATGACTGGATTTGGTGTACGATTTCTGCCATTTCCTGCCAGTTTTTTTTCCTTCCTGGCACTAAAAAACCTCTCCCTCTTGAGTGGCTGTGGCTACCCAGGTTTTCCCATGGCCTGGATGTTTTGTATCTTTTTGTCCCCTTTAGATGGTATGCCTGGCAATTTAAGTTATAGCACAGTCTTTCCTGTACTGAAGAGGTACACATTTCAGGGTGAAAAAGCTTACAGGAAGGGAGTTTGCATTTTCCTGTTGTCATATGGGCATGGCATTTTCTAGGGTGGTCATAGTTGCATGTCCCATCTGTTTTTCCAGATTTCCCATTCCAGCAGATACCAAGTGCATAGTATGTGCACAGGCTTGGTTTCCGCTTGCCTTGGGTTTCTGTGACTGTATTCCCTGTTGGTGCATGTTTCCCTGTCTTACTTCTATCCTCCCTAGCACCAACAATGGAGCTCCCACCAGTTGTTTTTGGTAATATATCCTCACTATTGCTATTGGAGTCCTCTTGTTTGCTATTTCCTGCGGTATTTCTAGTTTGCAATATTGGTTTTATCTTATCTTTGACTACACTTGTTTCCCTACTATGGCTCCTGTCCCCTATGAGGTCATTTATATGTATTCCTTCCTGCGTATAATTCCCGACTACCTGGACAAAATCTCCAGCGTCACCATTACTGTCTCCCAGGACAGTATCTCCAGCTTCACCATTACTGTCCCCCAGGACAGCACCTCCAGCTTCCCCATTACTGTCTCCCAGGACAGCACTATCAGCCCCACATTTACTGACTAACAGGACATCACCTCCAGCCTTACAGTTTGTGACTACATGGCCAGTATCAAGGGCAGTACCATTCAGCCCAGACTTTTTATGTTCCCATCTGTTGTAGAAAGCTTCCAGGTTTTCTATGAAAGCAGCTTTGATGTTGTCCTCTTTTAATACCCTTGTGATTTTAGTCCACAGATTTTCCTCATTTGGGCATACCCAAAAACACTTCTCTGTTTTAATACTGCTTGTAGCTAGTTCTGGGATATCTGCACAAGGGGCGTGACACCAATTTCCACAAAAATGACAATTTATCCATGTGGAAGCCCGTTTGTTTGACTGACCACAGACTACACACAGCTTCATAATGATTTGAATGGTTGATTTACTGCAATTCTACTAGCAACCTCTTGAATATTATATTAATAACCTTAAATGAAGCTCTAGCTATTTGTATTTCTGTTTCTAACTCTTTTTGTATATTGGACAGCTTACCGTCACGTTCCTGATTTTTAATGTTTGTGTTTATAAGGGCGCCTACAACCCCATCCGTTTACAGTCTGCTTTATTGTCCAACGAAACTGTTTGAAACCAGTCCCGGGTTCGGACCAGTCAAGGGTTCGGACCAGTCAAGGGTTCGGACCAGTCGATCTGCTCTGATCAGTGGGTCACTTATTTAAAACATACTGGTCGGTGATTTGAGCTAACACATGAAGGATCTACTGGAAATTATCTACCCGAGTAATATGTGATTTGACTGATACAAAAGTATAACTTGCGTGTTGAAGAGCCGGTGATATCTGGCAGCTCCTACAATGACGAACGGTCGACCTCCACCCTTGTTTATTAATCGCTGTATCTGGCTTTTCTATTTTTTTTTTCCGTCTCCACCACAATAAATGCTATATTATCACTATAGTTGACTGGTGCAAATTTTGGAGGAAGGACGCTTTTTCTGTAGTAATAATTGCTTCTCGTTGTGTATATTGCGACCGCTGGTAACTACAGGTTATATGAAATTCACAGTAACGTCTCGTATTTCAAGAAAAAGAAACTAATGAAAGTCACTCCACTCCACTAAGTACCATTATAATACTGGTTAGTTGCTACTACAACACTGTATTCTGCTATTCACTGGTATCACTAGATTATATGAGAGTACACTAGCAAGCCAGGAAGATTATTAAAAACAGCTGACCAGTGGTAAGTTTCTGGCGACTTCTGGCACCTGCCTCTATAGGCTTATCACTTCATTTACAAATTCACCTGTTTTCAAATGACACTTTAGCCTTTATCATCAATATACTAGGGAGCCACTGTAGTATACACTATACACTATGTATACTCAATGTTATCAGGGAGACTTTCTTTCCTCT
>NC_091353.1:25369445-25374445 GCF_038502225.1 Cherax quadricarinatus
GGGGCCAGGAGCTGTGACTCGACCCCTGCAACCACAAATAGGTGAGTACACACACACGCACACGCACACACACACACGCACACACACACACGCACACACACACGCGCACACACACGCACACACACATGCACACACACACACACACACACACACGCACACACACATGCACACACATGAGGAATGGCAAGAAAGAATCAATGAGAAGTCCCCAGACATCATAGCAGTTACAGAAACAAAGCTCATGGAGACAATAACAGATGCAATCTTCCCACCAGGATACCAGATCATGAGGAAAGATAGAAGGGGCAGGGGGGGAGGTGGGGTTGCTCTGCTCGTAAAAAACAGATGGAAATTCGAGAAAATGGAAGGAATAGATGAGACGGGAGAAAGAGACTACATAGCAGGTACACTTCAGTCTGGGGAACACAAAGTGGTCATTGCAGTGATGTATAATCCACCACAGAACTGCAGGAGGCCAAGAGAGGAATATGAAGAGAGCAACAGAGCAATGGTGGACAAACTTGCTGAGGTGGCAAGAAGAACTCACTCCAGCAGAGCAAAGTTGCTGGTTATGGGGGATTTCAACCACAGGGAGATTGACTGGGAAAACCTGGAGCCACATGGGGGTCCCGAAACATGGAGAGCCAGGATGTTGGACGTGGTGCTGGAAAACCTCATGCACCAACATGTTAAGGACACTACCAGAGTGAGAGGGGAGGATGAACCAGCAAGATTGGACCTTGTGTTCACCCTGGGCAGCTCAGACATTGAGGACATCAAGTATGAGAGTCCCCTAGGAGCTAGCGACCACGTGGTTCTGTGCTTTGAATACATATTAGAGCTGCAAGTGGAGAGAATAACAGGAGTAGAATGGGAAAAGCCTGACTATAAAAGAGGGGACTACATAGGGTTGAAGAACTTCCTGCGGGAGGTCCAGTGGGACAGAGAACTGGCAGGAAAGCCAGTAAATGAAATGATGGAATATGTAGCAACAAAATGCAAGGAGGCAGTGGAAAGGTTCATTCCCAAGGGCAACAGTAACAACGGGAAGACCAGAACAAGCCCCTGGTTCACCCGACGGTGTAAGGAGGCAAAAACAAAGTGCAATAGAGAATGGAAAAAGTACAGAAGGCAGAGAACACACGAAAATAGGGAGATCAGTCGCAGAGCCAGGAATGAGTACGCACAGGTAAGGAGGGAGGCCCAGCGACAGTATGAAAATGACATAGCATTGAGAATCAAGACTGACCCGAAACTGTTGTATAGCCACATCAGGAGGAAGACAACAGTCAAAGACCAGGTGATCAGATTAAGGACAGAAGGTGGAGAACTCACAAGAAATGATCAGGAGGTATGTGAGGAGCTGAACAGGAGATTTAAGGAAGTTTTTACAGTAGAGACAGGAAGGGCTGTGGGAAGACAGAACAGAAGGGAACATCAAGAGGGAATATACCAACAAGAGTTGGATGACATACGAACAACGGAGGAGGAGGTGAAGAAGCTCTTAAGTGACCTTGACACCTCAAAGGCGATGGGACCGGACAACATCTCCCCATGGGTCCTTAGAGAAGGAGCAGAGATGCTGTGTGTGCCTCTAACCACAATCTTCAACACATCCCTTGAAACTGGGCAACTACCTGAGAAATGGAAGACAGCTAATGTAGTCCCCATATTTAAGAAAGGAAACAGAAACGAGGCACTAAACTACAGACCTGTGTCTCTGACATGTATTGTGTGCAAAGTCATGGAGAAGATTATCAGGAGGAGAGTGGTCGAACACCTGGAAAGGAACAAGATTATAAATGAAAACCAGCATGGGTTCATGGAAGGCAAATCTTGTATCACAAACCTCCTGGAGTTTTATGACAAGGTAACAGAAGTAAGACATGAGAGAGAGGGTTGGGTAGATTGCGTTTTCCTAGACTGCAGGAAGGCCTTTGACACAGTTCCCCACAAGAGATTAGTGCAGAAGCTGGAGGATCAGGCACACGTAAAAGGAAGGGCACTGCAATGGATAAGGGAATACCTGACAGGGAGGCAGCAACGAGTCATGGTACGTGAAGAGGTATCACAGTGGGCGCCTGTTACGAGCGGGGTCCCACAGGGGTCAGTTCTAGGACCAGTGCTATTTTTGATATATGTGAACGACATGATGGAAGGAATAGACTCTGAAGTGTCCCTGTTCGCAGATGACGTGAAGTTGATGAGAAGAATTAAATCGGACGAGGATGAGGCAGGACTGCAAAGAGACCTGGAGAGGCTGGACATGTGGTCCAGTAACTGGCTTCTCGAATTCAATCCAGCCAAATGCAAAGTCATGAAGATTGGGGAGGGGCAAAGAAGACCGCAGACAGAGTATAGGCTAGGTGGACAAAGACTACAGACCTCACTCAGGGAGAAAGACCTTGGGGTGACCATAACACCGAACACATCACCGGAGGCACACATCAACCAAATAACCGCTGCAGCATACGGGCGCCTGGCAAACCTGAGAATAGCGTTCCGATACCTTAATAAGGAATCGTTCAAGACACTGTACACTGTGTATGTTAGGCCCATACTGGAGTATGCAGCACCAGTCTGGAACCCACACCTGGTCAAGCACGTCAAGAAGTTAGAGAAAGTACAAAGGTTTGCAACAAGGCTAGTCCCAGAGCTCAAGGGAATGTCGTACGAGGAAAGGTTAAGGGAAATCGGACTGACGACACTGGAGGACAGAAGGGTCAGGGGAGACATGATAACGACATACAAGATACTGCGGGGAATAGACAAGGTGGACAGAGATAGGATGTTCCAGAGAGGGGACACAGGGACAAGGGGTCACAACTGGAAGCTGAAGACTCAGACGAGTCACAGGGACGTTAGGAAGTATTTCTTCAGTCATAGAGTTGTCAGCAAGTGGAATAGCCTAGCAAGTGAAGTAGTGGAGGCAGGAACCATACATAGTTTCAAGAAGAGGTATGACAAAGCTCAGGAAGCAGAGAGAGAGAGAGGATCCAGTAGCGATCAGTGAAGAGGCGGGGCCAGGAGCTGAGTCTCGACCCCTGCAACCACAATTAGGTGAGTACAATTAGGTGAGTACACACACACACACACACACACACACACACACACACACACACACACACACACACACACACACACACACACACACACGCACACACACGCACACACACTCACACACACACGCACACACACGCACACGCACACGCACACACACACACATACATACATACACACACGTGTATAGTATGCAAAATTATGGAGAAGATTATCAGGAGGAGAGTGGTGGAGCACCTGGAACGGAACAGGAGTATAAATGCCAACTAGCACGGATTCACGGAAGGCAAATCCTGTGTCACAAACCTTCTGGAGTTTTATGATAAAATAACAGAAGTAAGACAAGAGAGAGAGGGGTGGGTTGATTGCATCTTCTTGGACTGCAAGAAGGCCTTTGACACAGTTCCTCACAAGAGATTAGTGCAGAAGCTAGAGCATCAGGCGCATATAACAGGAAGGGCACTGCAATGGATCAGAGAATACCTGACAGGGAGGCAACAACGAGTCATGGTACGTAATGATGTATCACAGTGGGCACCTGTGACGAGCGGGGTCCCACAGGGGTCGGTCCTAGGACCAGTGCTATTTTTGGTATATGTGAACGACATGACGGAAGGGTTAGACTCAGAAGTGTCCCTGTTTGCAGATGATGTGAAGTTAATGAGGAGAATTAAATCTGATGAGGACCAGGCAGGACTTCAAAGAGACCTGGACAGACTGGACACCTGGTCCAGCAAATGGCTTCTCGAATTTAATCCTGCCAAATGCAAAGTCATGAAGATAGGGGAAGGGCACAGAAGACCACAGACAGAGTATAGGCTAGGTGACCAAAGACTGCAAACCTCACTCAAGGAGAAAGATCTTGGGGTGAGTATAACACCGAGCATGTCTCCGGAAGCACACATCAATCAGATAACTGCTGCAGCATATGGGCGCCTGGCAAACCTGAGAACAGCATTCCGATACCTTAGTAAGGAATCATTCAAGACACTGTACACCGTGTATGTCAGGCCCATACTGGAGTATGCAGCACCTGTTTGGAACCCGCACTTGATAAAGCACGTCAAGAAACTAGAGAAAGTACAAAGGTTTGCGACAAGGTTAGTTCCAGAGCTAAGGGGAATGTCCTATGAAGAAAGATTAAGGGAAATCGGCCTGACGACACTGGAGGACAGGAGGGTCAGGGGAGACATGATAACGACATATAAAATACTGCGTGGAATAGACAAGGTGGACAAAGACAGGATGTTCCAGGGAGGGGACACAGAAACAAGAGGCCACAATTGGAAGTTGAAGACACAAATGAGTCAGAGAGATAGTAGGAAGTATTTCTTCAGTCATAGAGTTGTAAGGCAGTGGAATAGCCTAGAAAATGACGTAGTGGAGGCAGGAACCATACACAGTTTTAAGACGAGGTTTGATAAAGCTCATGGAGCGGGGAGAGAGAGGGCCCAGTAGCAACCGGTGAAGAGGCGGGGCCAGGAGCTAAGACTCGACCCCTGCAACCACAAATAGGTGAGTAAATAGGTGAGTACACACACGCTCACACACACACGCACACGCACACACACATACATACACACACACATGCACACACACACACACACACACACACACACACACACACACACACACACACACACACACACACACACACACACACACACACACACACACACACACACACATACACTACACAGGAATGAGGAACTTCCTGAACGGGGTTCAGTGGGACAGAGAACTGGCAGGGAAGCCAGTTAATGAGATGATGGAATATGTAGCAACAAAATGCAGGGAAGCTGAGGAGAGGTTTGTACCCAAGGGTAACAGGAATAATGAAAAAGCCAGGATGAGCCCATGGTTTACCCAAAGGTGCAGGGAGGCAAAAACCAAGTGTGCTAGGGAATGGAAGAAATATAGAAGGCAAAGGACCCAGGAGA
>NC_091353.1:25381945-25387621 GCF_038502225.1 Cherax quadricarinatus
CCCTGCTTTTAACATTTCTGTCATGATCTCATCAGTTCCAGCTGCTTTACCCTCTTTCATTCTTCGTAATGTCTCACGCACCTTCCCCACACTCACATCCTGCTCTTCTTGACTACTAAAAGATGTTATACTTCCCTAACCAGTGCATGAAATTGCCGTCTCCCTTTCTTCATCGACAATTAAAAGTTCCTCAGAATATTCTCGCCATCTACCTAATACCTCCCTCTCCACATCTGCTAACTCCGCTACTCTGTTTTTAACTGACAAATCCATTCATTCCCTAGGCTTTCTTAATTTGTTTATCTCACTCCAAAATTTTTTTCTTGTTTTCATTAAAATTTCTTGACAGTGCCTCTCCCACTCTATCATCTGCTCTCCTTTTGCACTCTCTCACCACTCTCTTCACCTTTCTTTTACTTTCCATATACTCTGCTCTTCTTATAACACTTGTGCTTTGTAAAAACCTTTCATAAGCTACGTTTTTCTCTTTTATTACACCCTTTACTTCATCATTCCACCAATCACTCCTCTTTCCTCCTGCACCCACCCTCCTATAACCGCAAACTTCTGCCCCACAATCTAATACTGCATTTTTAAAACTATTCCAACCGTCTTCAACCCCCCCCCTTACTACTCATACTTGCACCAGCCCACCTTTCTGCCAATAGTTGCTTATATCTCTCCCTAACTTCCTCCTCCCTTAGTTTATACACTTTCACCTCTCACTTGTTGTTGTCATTTTCCTTTTGTCCCATCTACCTCTTACTCTAACTGTAGCTACAACTAAATAATGATCCGATATATCAGTTGCCCCTCTATAAACATGTACATCCTGGACCTACCCATCAACCTTTTATCCACCAATACATAATCTAACAAACTACTTTCATTACGTGCTATATCATACCTTGTATATTTATTTATCCACTTTTTCATAAAATATGTATTACTTATTACCAAATTTCTTTCTTCACACAGCTCAATTAAAGGCTCCCCATTTACATTTACCCCTGGCACCCCAAATTTACCTACTACTCCCTCCACAACATTTTTACCCACTTTAGCATTGAGATCCCCAACCACAAGTACTCACACACTTGGTTCGAAACTCCCCACGCATTCACTCAATATTTCCCAAAATCTCTCTCTCCTCTACACTTCTCTCTTCTCCAGGTATATAAACGCTTAATATAACCCACTTATCACATCCATCCTTTATTTTACTCCACATTTTCATTAAATTAATACATTTATAGTCCCTCTTTTCCTGCCATAGCTTATCCTTCAACATTATTGGTACTCCTTCTTTAGCTCTAACTCTATCTGAAACCCCTGACCTAATCCCATTTATCCTCTCCACTGAAACTCTCCCACCCCCTTCAGCTTTGTTTCACTTAAAGCCAGGACATCCAGCTTCTTCTCATTCATTTCATAACATCCACAATCATCTCTTTCTTATCATTCGCACAACATCCACGCACACACACATTCATGTATATGTATATATATATATATATATATATATATATATATATATATATATATATATATATATATATATATATATATATATATATATATATATATATATATATATATAAGTGATAAGGATAATAATAGTAATAATGGAGTAAAATGAAGACTTGTCAGCGTTGAAAATTATCATATTTAGTTAAAAAAAAACATGATGGGAAAGAGACGGTATTATTTTGAACCCCAATTGGACATATTTTATTTAATTTATTGTTATATTTGACTTATTGGTATGGTATTGTAATTTGCTAATTTTAATTGATAAGAAAATAATGTAAGGTAAGTAAACGTAATAAACGTAAGGTAGTTTAACCCAAATATAATTAAACGAGAAATATAGCTAAACGAGAAATATAGTTAAACGAGAAATATAATTAAACGAGAAATATAGTTAAACGAGAAATCTGATGCAAACCGAATATGAGAAATTTAACAGTATGGGTTGTACGACTCTTATTATGTATATACAAAGATATACATGTGTGTATATACACGGAGAGGTCAGCCTCTGTCGAGTGTATATACACGGAGAGGTCAGCCTCTGTCGAGTGTATATACACGGAGAGGTCAGCCTCTGTCGCGTGTATATACACGGAGAGGTCAGCCTCTGTCGAGTGTATATACACGGAGAGGTCAGCCTCTGTCGAGTGTATATACACGGAGAGGTCAGCCTCTGTCGCGTGTATATACATGG
Source organism: Cherax quadricarinatus (assembly GCF_038502225.1). Classification (NCBI taxonomy): domain Eukaryota; kingdom Metazoa; phylum Arthropoda; class Malacostraca; order Decapoda; family Parastacidae; genus Cherax; species Cherax quadricarinatus. The sequence goes on from NC_091353.1 coordinate 25,384,173, forward strand.
AGAGGTCAGTCTCTGTCGAGTGTATATACACGGAGAGGTCAGCCTCTGTCTCGTGTATATACACGGAGAGGTCAGCCTCTGTCGAGTGTATATACACGGAGAGGTCAGCCTCTGTCTCGTGTATATACACGGAGAGGTCAGCCTCTGTCGAGTGTATATACACGGAGAGGTCAGCCTCTGTCGAGTGTATATACACGGAGAGGTCAGCCTCTCTCCAGTGTATATACACGGAGAGGTCAGCCTCTCTCCAGTGTATATACACGGAGAGGTCAGCCTCTGTCGAGTGTATATACACGGAGAGGTCAGCCTCTGTCGCGTGTATATACACGGAGAGGTCAGCCTCTGTCGAGTGTATATACACGGAGAGGTCAGCCTCTGTCGAGTGTATATACACGGAGAGGTCAGCCTCTGTCGAGTGTATATACACGGAGAGGTCAGCCTCTGTCGAGTGTATATACACGGAGAGGTCAGCCTCTGTCGAGTGTATATACACGGAGAGGTCAGCCTCTGTCGAGTGTATATACACGGAGAGGTCAGCCTCTGTCGAGTGTATATGTACTGGCTTTATGTAAGTTTTAGCACCTATATTAAGAATTAAAATATTCGTGAGTTACATGCAGCCATGATGGCTGTCGTGCAGTCAGTAAACTTTCTACTGTAGAAACCAACCAGCGGATTATTGTATTATTATACCCCTCACGGGAGGTTCCTTGACGCTGGTGAGGGGCTCTTGATCTAGAGGATTGGATCTGTGCTCCAGTTCCCTGAATTAAGCGTGAATACCTTCCATCCTCCCCTCCCCCACGGGCGCTGTATACTCCTACGGGTTTAGCGCTTCCCCATGATTATAATAATAATAATAATAATAATAATAATAATAATAATAATAATAATGTATTATTGTAATAATAGACAAATTAATTATAAAAAACTTGTAATAAAAGTCTGAAACAATTATGTCATTGCAGATACACAGCCTCAAATCATCTGTAACAGTTATTTAGACCAGTAAGTTTGGCACAAGAAGAGAGTAACAGTTGCATGCAACAGCAACAAGTGCAGTAAAAGAAGGAAAGTTGGAGTAAGATTCACAACATGGCGTCTCCTGAATCAAGTGATCCTGAGAGTGATGCAAAATTCACATTTATAGAGAAGTCCGTAAGACTGGTGTTCGTAAGGTGAGACATCTGCACTGCTGACCTATATTAATATTGCTGCTATGTTCTTCTTACTTATAACAATGTTAAAAAGTAAAACTTATTAAGAATAATGATCACATACACACAGGAGCTTGGACTCGACCCCTGCAACTTCAACTAGGTGAGTACACACACACGCACACATTAGGTGAGTACACCGCGTGTGCGAGTCACGCCTTCCGTGCTCCGCGAATATGTGTTTTTGAGGGCTACTCAAGTGTACTGCAAGGGTCGCTAATTCTAAGTTTATTCTCTGTAAGGATTACAATGCTGAGTTTACAGAATTTGGTTGTTGTGTGGTTTACATGTAGTAAAATAATGATTACAGAGTGTACCACTAGAACACCTAGCATGGCTAGGCATTACAGAGTGTACCACTAGAACGCCTAGCATGGCTAGGCATTACAGAGTGTACCACTAGAACGCCTAGCATGGCTAGGCATTACAGAGTGTACCACTAGAACGCCTAGCATGGCTAGGCATTACAGAGTGTACCACTAGAACGCCTAGCATGGCTAGGCATTTCGGGCAGACTTAGTTTAATTCTTAATTTTAAAATATTACAAATTATGAGGTAAGTTGGTATTATGGCTAAGTGACTAAATACTAGTTTGTGAGTTTAGCAATGTGAATGCTTTTGTTTTGGCACAGTACATAGTTTCAGTATTGGAGTATCACAGGATTCCTTATTTTAAGATTGAGGTTAATATTTCTGTTTATGGTCAAATGGGTGAGTGAGTGTAAGTGTGAACCACCAGGTGGTATTCATGTAGTTAGTTGATGGGGTGTATCAGGGAGATAAGATGTTTTCTAATGGTAGTTTTGAAGGTGATGAATGTGTCTGCAGTTCTAGAGTTCTCAGGTAGGGTGTTCCAGATTTTAGGGCCTTTGACATACATTGAATTTTTGTAAAGGTTTAATCAGACACGGGGAATGTCGTAGAGATGTTTGTGTCTGGTGTTATGCCTGTGGGTTCTGTCACAACTATCAAGAAAGCATTTTAGGTCAAGGTTGATATTGGAGTTTAAGGTCCTGTAGATGTAGATTGCACAGTAGTAAGTGTGGATGTACTGAACAGGGAGTAAGTTTAGATCTATGAAGAGTGGGGGGGTGTGTTGCCAGGGATGGGATTTAGTGATTATTCTTACTGCAGCTTTTTGTTGGGTTATTATTGGCTTTAGGTGTGTTGCTGCAGTTGATCCCCAAGCACAAATAGCATAGGTGAGGTATGGATAAATAAGTGAGTGGTATAGTGTGAGAAGGGCATTTTGCGGCACGTAGTATCGTATCTTGGAGAGGATCCCAACCGTTTTGGATACTTTTTTGGTTATGTGTTGGATATGGGTGCTGAAATTCAGGTTGTTGTCAAAGTATAGGCCTAGGAATTTGCCCTCATTATGTCTGGTAATTAGAGTGTTGTCGATCTTAATGTTAATTTGTGCATCTCCTGCTCTGCTACCAAACATAATATAGTAGATTTTGTCAGTGTTAAGTGTAAGTTTATTGGCTGTCATGCAAGTCGATATTTTGATCAGCTCCTCGTTAACAATGGTGTTGAGGGTGACAAGATTAGGGTGAGAGATGACATAAGTCGTGTCGTCAGCAAAAAGAATGGGTTTCAGGTGTTGGGATACATTTGGAAGATCATTGATGTATATGAGGAAGAGCAGGGGACCAAGGACACTTCCCTGGGGAACTCCAGTATCAAGTGGCCGTGTTGTTGATGCTGTGTCTTTAATGGTGACATACTGATACCTATTAGTAAGGTAAGATTTGAAATAAGCAAGCGCATGGCCTCTTATACCGTAATGGTCAAGTTTGTGGAGTAGGATGTCGTGGTCTACTGTGTCAAAAGCTTTTCTTAGGTCAATAAAAATTCCTAGTGGATATTCCTTATTTTCCAATGCTGTGTAAAGCATATCTAGCATTTTTATGATTGCATCATTAGTGCTTTTATTTTTCCTGAATCCAAATTGGCAGGGGTTGAGTATGTTTTGTGCCGTTATAAATGAATATAGTCTCCTGTGCACGAATTTCTCAAAGATTTTGGATAGCAATGGTAAGTTTGATATTGGCCTATAGTTGTTTAAGTCTGTAGGGTCACCACCTTTATGTATTGGTGTAACCCTTGCCATCTTGAGTAGTTTCGGGAAGGTGCTAGTTTCTAGTGACTTGTTAAAGAGTAATGAAATAGCATGCGAAAGGACATGGGCCGCTCGCTTGTACAGTAATGGTCGGACATGAGACAGA
>NC_091353.1:25387721-25482721 GCF_038502225.1 Cherax quadricarinatus
TTTTATCTTATCTTTGACTACACTTGTTTCCCTACTATGGCTCCTGTCCCCTATGAGGTCATTTATATGTATTCCTTCCTGCGTATAATTCCCGACTACCTGGACAAAATCTCCAGCTTCACCATTACTGTCTCCCAGGACAGCATCTCCAGCTTCCCCATTACTGTCTCCCAGGACAGCATCTCCAGCTTCACCATTACTGTCTCCCAGGACAGCACCTCCAGCTTCACCATTACTGTCTCCCAGGACAGCACCTCCAGCTTCCCCATTACTGTCTCCCAGGACAGCACTATCAGCCCCCCATTTACTGACTACCAGGACATCATCTCCAGCCTTACAGTTTCTGACTACATGGCCAGTATCAAGGGCAGTACCATTCAGCCCGGACTTTTTATGTTCCCATCTGTTGTAGAAAGCTTCCAGGTTTTCTATGAAAGCAGCTTTGATGTTGACCTCTTTTAATACCCTTGTGATTTTAGTCCACAGATTTATCTCATTTGGGCATACCCAAAAACACTTCCCTGTTTTAATACTGCTTGTAGCTAGTTCTTGGATATCTGCACAAGGGGCGTGACACCAATTTCCACAGAAATGACAATTTATGCATGTGGAAGCCCGTTTGTTTGACTGACCACAGACTACACACAGCTTCATAATGATTTGAATGGTTGATTTACTGCAATTCTACTAGCAACCTCTTGAATATTCTATTAATAACCTGCTAGGTGGTGCACAACGAAACCGTTTGAAACCAGTCCAGGGTTCGGACCAGTCAAGGGTTCGGACCAGTCAAGGGTTCGGACCAGTCAAGGGTTCGGACCAGTCTATCTGATCTGATCAGTGGGTCACTTATTTAAACCATACTGGTCGGTGATTTGAGCTAACACATTAAGGATCTACTGGAAATTATCTACCCGAGTAATATGTGATTTGATTGATACAAAAGTATAACTTGCGTGTTGAAGAGCCGGTGACTGCTGGCACTCCTACAATGACGAACGGTCGAGCCTTGTTTATCAATCGCTGTATCTAGCTTCTCTATTTTTTTTTTTCCGTCTCCACCACAATAAATGCTATATTATCACTATAGTTGACTGGTGCAAATTTTGGAGGAAGGGCGCTTTTTCTGTAGTAATAATTGCTTCTCGTTGTGTATATTGCGACCGCTGGTAACTACAGGTTATATGAAATTCACAGTAACGTCTCGTATTTCAAGAAAAAGAAACTAATGAAAGTCACTCCACTCCACTAAGTACCATTATAATACTGGTTAGTTGCTACTACAACACTGTATCTGCTATTCACTGGTATCACTAGATTATATGCGAGTACACTAGCAGGCCAGGAAGATTATTAAAAACAGCTGACCTGTGGTAAGTTTCTGGCGACTTCTGGCACCTGCCTCTATAGGCTTATCACTTCATTTACAAATTCACCTGTTTTCAAATGACACTTTAGCCTTTATCATCAATATACTAGGGAGCCACTGTAGTATACACTATACACTATGTATACTCAATGCTTTCAGGGAGACTTTCTTTCCTCTGACACAAAGTTCAATTATTATTATTTTTTTTTCAAACGGGACACAGGCCTATGATTCCCCTCTGGCAGTAAACTCTGCTAGGTAGTGCACACTAATTCTCCTTTTTTGACTCAGTATATAATGTTTTCCGCCCAAGATTGGTTCCAGGCGCTAGAGGGATATATCGTATAGGATTGATGACACAAATTAAAGTTCTAGCACGTAAGAGCGACCGTGAAAACACCAGAAAACCGGGAGCACAACGAGGCACGCTGACACTGGCACGCTGTTAGTGGACTGTTCTGTTCTTCTGTGTTACTGTTCTGTTCTGTGTTACTGTTCTGTTCTTCTGTGCTACTGTTCTGTTCTTCTGTGTTACTGTACTGTTCTTCTGTGTTACTGTTCTGTTATTCTGTGTTACTGTACTGTTCTTCTTTTACTGTACTGTTCTTCTGTGTTACTGTACTGTACTGTTCTTCTGTGTTACTTTACTGTTCTTCTGTGTTATTGTACTGTTCTTCTGAGTTACTGTATCCCACCGCTGCCACCAATGTTTAATGGGTTTGTTTGGTGTTCTGGTAGCGGGAAGTAAATAATAAATGTCTTCGGAGGCTTCTTTGTTTATTGAAAGTCGTAGTGGGTACACAGGCTTGTGTGTTGTGCCCATGGCCCGGGAGGGCCATCCCATGAGAGAGAGCTAGGTGTAGGGCCTTGTGTCTTCCTGCTAGGCCGCTGTGAAAGTGAGAGTGAGGCAAGGGCCGGCAGGCTGGCATGCCTACCAAGAGGCCTGTGTACAGAGGGCAGCATCTGAGTGGCGCGAAATATGAACTAAGCTGGCAGACAGCATGGGCTGTCTGTGCAGACAGTACAGGCTGTCTACATACGCTCGGCCACCTACCACGCGTCGTCCTGACGTGACAATACTGGTGGTAAAAGAAACTCGGTTTCTCTCTCGTAGGAACAGGGCACAGAACACAAAATAAAAGCATATATATACATATGAACATGGAAAAAAAAACTTCCTACAGGGAGGGAAAAAAAAAACATGCGGGGTGTGCTAAACATCGTAGTCAAAGACAGTGAGCGTCGAAGGGCATCACTGCATGCCTTCCTGCGTCTGGACAGATACTGCAACACAGGAGACATCGCTGCGGCTGAGCTGTGACGTAACAGGATACGGTCTCCTCTGGAATGGTGAAGCAGTCATCGTAGGAGTCGCTGCAGGTTTCACTCAACCTGGGGCACGACATGCTGGTGCCCTCGAGTGAGGCGTCGACAAAACTCGGCAACTGGGCAGGACTTCTGGCAAGCGACTCAGGAGGACACTTCTCGACTGGTACTGTCGCTGGGCTGTCACTGCCGGCGAGCATGGAGCGAGTTGTGGAGCGAGTCGTGGCAGAGACGATTGGGCGAAACATCTGGGAGTCGTAACATCATACACCAGACTGCAGTGAGCGAGCAAGCAGTCAAAGTGACATCTTCTTTGTGCAGGCTGCTCACTGAAGCTTGTGACACGAGGCTGACACAGCGCCTGCCGACAGTGGCTAACTGCAGCTTGGCGAGTATCATTCTCTCGGCAGTTGGAGTTATAGCAGAGGTTAGTCTAAGCGTCCCCAGACTTGTTTCTCGACATATAACTGCACTCTGAAGGTCTGGAGGTGAAGTGAAACAAATCTCGATGGGAATCGTAGCAGGTAAGATTCTGCAGAATATAACAAACAACGAGCATAGGAGCTTTCTGTACAAGAGGGCTCGGTCACTCGGGGCTGTCTCGACATCAGCTGTCATACGCACTGGTCACATTGGGTGACTTAGCACAGTGGTGCTACTCAGGTCTGGCTCAGACCTCACTGGACACACGAAAACTTTAAACACACCCGTGGTACATGCGGACACTAACATATGAGAACACTGACTGAGAGGAATTAATTAACGCACGACATATATCTTCTTTCAATCTTCTCTGCAATACTGAAATAATTACTGAACACTCGATGGTGACATCATGTGATGTCAGGCGTGATGTCGCAAGGTGACGTCAGCAGACATCTCGAGGTGACGTCAGGCAGACATCGTGACGTCATGAAGTCGGGCAGCATTGTGGGTGATGTCAATGTGATGCGGGCAGCAGACCACAGCATGAGGCCTGGGACATCTGGTAACTCACGTGGTTTGTAGGTCTACGTGACATCGCCCACACCCACGTGGCGTCGGGATCCACGTGGCGTCGTGATCTACTTGGCATGCTGATCCACGTAGCTTCGAGTGGCCTCGGGCACTCGGATGAACAGCTCTGGCAATGAATCACATGAAAAACAGCAGAAAACACAGCAGAGGGAGTGAGTATTGGTGAGTGGTGTATGGTAGGCTGGTGGCGAGGAGCGTGGATGAGTGTATGGCGAGGGGGCATCTGGCCATTCCTCCTCCTCCCACCCACAAACACAGGGAAACACACTGGACGCAGAAATCACCACTTGTATAGGGTGATGAAGTGAAGATGACTTCATACCTCTTCTTCCTCTCTCTGGGCAAACAACTACTGCGACCACCGCTGCGAGCAATGTTTAATGGGTTTGTTTGGTGTTCTGGTAGCGGGGAGTAAATGCTAATAGTCTTCGGAGGCTTCTTTGTTTATTGAAAGTCGTGGTGGGTACACAGGCTTGTGTGTTGTGCCCATGGCCCGGGAGGGCCATCCCACGAGAGAGAGCTAGTAGGCCTTGTGTCTTGCTGCTAGGCCGCTGTGTGAGTGAGAGCGAGGCAAGGGCAGGCAGGCTGAAGTGGCATCGCCTATAGGTGGCAGCACCAGCATGGCGCAAAATATGAACTAAGCTGGCAGACAGCATGGGCTGTCTGTGCAGACAGTACAGGCTGTCTACATTACTGAGCTGTTCTTATGTGTTACTTTACTGTTCTTCTGTGTTACTTTACTGTTCTTCTGTGTTACTGTACATTTCTTCAGTGATACTGCACTGTTTTTCTGTGTTACTGTACTGTTCTACTGTGTTACTGTTCTGTTCTTCTGTGTTACTGTTCTGTTCTTCTGTGTTACTGTTCTGTTCTTCTGTGTTACTCTTCTGTTCTTCTGTGTTACTGTACTGTACTGTTCTTCTGTGTTACTGTTCTGTTCTTCTGTGTTACTGTACTGTACTGTTCTTCTGTGTTACTGTTCTGTTCTTCTGTGTTACTGTAATGTACTGTTCTTTTGTGTTACTGTTCTTCATTGCTCTTCTGTGTTACTGTACTGTATTGTTCATTTGTGTTATTGAAGTTTACTGTTCTTCTGTGTTACTGTTCTGTTTTATATATCAACTAACTCTTTTATTTGTTACTATAATATTTTATTTGCCACTATCCTGTTTTATCTCTCATTTTACCGTTTTAGATGTCACTATACTGTTTTATTTGTCACTATACTCTTTTGTGTGTTAGTATGCCGTTTTATGTTATTGTTTGATGTGTTACTAAACTGTTTTATATGTTACAATACCATTTCATGTGTGTCTATACTGTTTAATGTGTTACTGTGCTGTTCTTACATGTTACTGTACTTGTCCTTTATGTTAGTGTTGTTACTGTAAGTCAGTGTAGTGTACTTACTGTAAGTCAGTGTAGTGTTGTTACTGTAAGTCAGTGTAGTGTTGTTACTGTAAGTCAGTGTAGTGTTGTTACTGTAAGTCAGTGTTGTGTTGTTACTGTAAGTCAGTGTTGTGTTGTTACTGTAAGTCAGTGTAGTGTTGTTACTGTAAGTCAGTGTAGTGTTGTTACTGTAAGTCAGTGTAGTGTTGTTACTGTAAGTCAGTGTAGTGTTGTTACTGTAAGTCAGTGTAGTGTTGTTACTGTAAGTCAGTGTAGTGTTACTGTAAGTCAGTGTAGTGTTACTGTAAGTCAGTGTAGTGTTGTTACTGTAAGTCAGTGTAGTGTTGTTACTGTAAGTCAGTGTAGTGTTGTTACTGTAAGTCAGTGTAGTGTTACTGTAAGTCAGTGTAGTGTTCTTGGTTGTAAATGTCTGGTGATGTTGACAAACTGTGGTAAAGTTCACTTTTATCATGAACATACTACAGTGTTCTTTTCCACTGTACTGTTATTATGTTTTGTTGTACCGATTTTGTGTATTTCTTTACCGTTCTTGTATGTTGATATGCTGGCTGTATCCTTGAGGTAAGCTAAAGGTTCTACTCTGCTACGTACACCAAACACTTCAAACTTTTCCACTGCGTCTTACACAGCAGTGTCTCCCACACTAACATTCATGTCTCTTGCATCACTCAACATTACCAACACATTCACTTAACATCTTCCAGAATCACTTTCTCCTATCTATACTTTTCTCCAAATAAACCTATCCACAATACACACCAAAAATCAGTAGCTCTCAGGTAATAAAGTCGACCATCATGATAGTCTCAGGTAATAAAGTCGACCATCATGATAGTCTCAGGTAATAAAGTCGACCATCATGATAGTCTCAGGTAATAAAGTCGACCATCATGATAGTCTCAGGTAATAAAGTCGACCATCATGATAGTCTCAGGTAATAAAGTCGACCATCATGATAGTCTCAGGTAATAAAGTCGACCATCATGATAGTCTCAGGTAATAAAGTCGACCATCATGATAGTCTCAGGTAATAAAGTCGACCATCGTGATAGTCTCAGGTAATAAAGTCGACCATCATGATAGTCTCAGGTAATAAAGTCGACCATCATGATAGTCTCAGGTAATAAAGTCGACCATCGTGATAGTCTCAGGTAATAAAGTCGACCATCGTGATAGTCGACCATCATGATAGTCTCAGGTAATAAAGTCGACCATCATGATAGTCTCAGGTAATAAAGTCGACCATCGTGATAGTCTCAGGTAATAAAGTCGACCATCATGATAGTCTCAGGTAATAAAGTCGACCATCATGATAGTCTCAGGTAATAAAGTCGACCATCATGATAGTCTCAGGTAATAAAGTCGACCATCATGATGATAGTCTCAGGTAATAAAGTCGACCATCATAGTCTCAGGTAATAAAGTCGACCATCAGGTAATAAAGTCGACCATCATGATAGTCTCAGGTAATAAAGTCGACCATCGTGATAGTCTCAGGTAATAAAGTCGACCATCATGATAGTCTCAGGTAATAAAGTCGACCATCATGATAGTCTCAGGTAATAAAGTCGACCATCATGATAGTCTCAGGTAATAAAGTCGACCATCATGATAGTCTCAGGTAATAAAGTCGACCATCATGATAGTCTCAGGTAATAAAGTCGACCATCATGATAGTCTCAGGTAATAAAGTCGACCATCATGATAGTCTCAGGTAATAAAGTCGACCATCATGATAGTCTCAGGTAATAAAGTCGACCATCATGATAGTCTCAGGTAATAAAGTCGACCATCGTGATAGTCTCAGGTAATAAAGTCGACCATCATGATAGTCTCAGGTAATAAAGTCGACCATCATGATAGTCTCAGGTAATAAAGTCGACCATCATGATAGTCTCAGGTAATAAAGTCGACCATCATGATAGTCTCAGGTAATAAAGTCGACCATCATGATAGTCTCAGGTAATAAAGTCGACCATCATGATAGTCTCAGGTAATAAAGTCGACCATCATGATAGTCTCAGGTAATAAAGTCGACCATCATGATAGTCTCAGGTAATAAAGTCGACCATCATGATAGTCTCAGGTAATAAAGTCGACCATCATGATAGTCTCAGGTAATAAAGTCGACCATCATGATAGTCTCAGGTAATAAAGTCGACCATCATGATAGTCTCAGGTAATAAAGTCGACCATCATGATAGTCTCAGGTAATAAAGTCGACCATCATGATAGTCTCAGGTAATAAAGTCGACCATCGTGATAGTCTCAGGTAATAAAGTCGACCATCGTGATAGTCTCAGGTAATAAAGTCGACCATCATGATAGTCTCAGGTAATAAAGTCGACCATCATGATAGTCTCAGGTAATAAAGTCGACCATCATGATAGTCTCAGGTAATAAAGTCGACCATCATGATAGTCTCAGGTAATAAAGTCGACCATCATGATAGTCTCAGGTAATAAAGTCGACCATCATGATAGTCTCAGGTAATAAAGTCGACCATCATGATAGTCTCAGGTAATAAAGTCGACCATCATGATAGTCTCAGGTAATAAAGTCGACCATCATGATAGTCTCAGGTAATAAAGTCGACCATCGTGATAGTCTCAGGTAATAAAGTCGACCATCATGATAGTCTCAGGTAATAAAGTCGACCATCATGATAGTCTCAGGTAATAAAGTCGACCATCGTGATAGTCTCAGGTAATAAAGTCGACCATCATGATAGTCTCAGGTAATAAAGTCGACCATCATGATAGTCTCAGGTAATAAAGTCGACCATCGTGATAGTCTCAGGTAATAAAGTCGACCATCATGATAGTCTCAGGTAATAAAGTCGACCATCATGATAGTCTCAGGTAATAAAGTCGACCATCATGATAGTCTCAGGTAATAAAGTCGACCATCATGATAGTCTCAGGTAATAAAGTCGACCATCATGATAGTCTCAGGTAATAAAGTCGACCATCATGATAGTCTCAGGTAATAAAGTCGACCATCATGATAGTCTCAGGTAATAAAGTCGACCATCATGATAGTCTCAGGTAATAAAGTCGACCATCATGATAGTCTCAGGTAATAAAGTCGACCATCATGATAGTCTCAGGTAATAAAGTCGACCATCATGATAGTCTCAGGTAATAAAGTCGACCATCATGATAGTCTCAGGTAATAAAGTCGACCATCATGATAGTCTCAGGTAATAAAGTCGACCATCATGATAGACATTCCTGGAGCCTGGCTAGTTTGTCTCATTGTTACTGTCTCCAATACTGATTTTTTTTCTTTCTTTTTTTGCAATAATTTCTTTCTCTAACATAAATTTTAAACCCTAATACCAGAAGTCATGTTCAGTGCAAAAAAAAAAAAAATCTGTCTAACACTGTGTACGGCTTTGATCTGTTTCACTAACACCGGCTGGTACCAAAATCAGACTGTGCAGAGATAGAAGACTAATTGTTTTAGTTATTCTTGTCTGTTTACAAACGAGAAAATGTAGTAAAATGCTACAACCTATTATGCAGACGTAACTTTTGTACAATGTTTCAGTAGCTACAACAGTCTTCATGTTTCCTTCTAACAAGGCTCAAGTCACTATGGTTCAGTAGCTATGGTAGTTCTATAGGTTTCATTCCGGCAAGACTGAAGTCACTATGATTCAGTAGTTACGGTAGTTCCAGAGGTATTCTTCCGACAGTGAGTCATTATATGTTATACGTTCAATAAACACTGAAGTATATATATATATATATATATATATATATATATATATATATATATATATATATATATATATATATATATATATATATATATATATATATATATGCAAAACAACCACTGTGAAAGAATAGAGAAGTTTCAAGCGCTTTCTTGACTACTCACATTATCAAGGAACAATGAAAGTAAAGCATCAAAGGAAGGTATATAAAGGGGTAGCCCACACCTCACTATCAGATCCCACAACAAAGAAACACCTGACGCGAGACAGCAGGCCCGCCAGCCGAACTATATATATATATATATATATATATATATATATATATATATATATATATATATATCTATATATATATATATATATATATATATATATATATATATATATATATATATATTACCATCCTCACCACACTGGACCAATACATTGGCGCCCAGCTCACGCTAGACGTTTTGACCCAAGGCAGCCAGCTTTCATGGAGGATGTGAAGAAACTGCTAAGTGACCTTGGTACCTCAAAGGCAATGGGACCGGACATCTCCCCGTGGGTCCTTAGAGAAGGAGCAGAAACGCTGTGTGCCACTAACCACAATCTTCAACTCATCCCTTGAAACTGGGTAACTACCTGCGGTATGAACGACGGCAAATGTATTTCCCATATTTAAAAAAGGAGGCAGAAAAGAGGCACTAAACTATAGACCAGTGCCACTGGCGTGTATAGGATGCAAAGTTATGGAGAAGATTATCAGGAGGAGAGTGGTGGAGCACCTGAAACGGAACAAGAGTTAACACGACAACCAGCACGGATTCATGGAAGGCATATCCTGTGTCACACACCTTCTGGAGTTTTATGACAAAGTAACAGAAGTAAGACGCGAGAGAGAAGGGTGGGTTGATTGCATTTTCTTGGACTGCAAGAAGGCCATAGACACGTTCCTCACAAGAGATTAGTGCAGAAACTAGAGGATCAGGCGCGTATAACAGGAAGGGCACTGCAATGGATCAGAGAATACCTGACAGGGAGGCAACAACGAGTCATGGTACGTGAAGAGGTATCAGTGGGCACCTGTGACGAGCGGGATCCCACAGGGGTCTGTCCTAAGACCAGTGCTATTTTTGGTATATGTGAACGACATGATGGAAAGGATAGACTCAGAAGTGTCCCTGTTCGCAGATGATGTGAAGTTAATGAGGAGAATTAAATCAGATGAGGATCAGGCAGGACTTCAAAGAGACCTGGAAGGCTGAACACCTTATCCAGCAACTTGCTTTTCGAATTTAACCCCGCCAAATGCAAAGTCATGAAGATCGGGGAAGGGCAGAGAAGACCGCAGACAGACTATAGGCTAGGTGGCGAAAGATTGCAAACCTCACTCAAGGAGAAAGATCTTGTGGTGAGTATAACACCGAGCACGTCTCCGGAAGCACACATCAACCAGATAACTGCTGCAGCATACGGGCGCCTGGCAAACCTGACAACAGCGTTTCGATACCTTAGTAAGAAATCGTTCAAGACACTTTACACCGTGTACGTCAGGCCCATACTGGAGTATGCAGGACCAGTTTGGAACCCACACCGGGTAAAGCATGTCATGAAATTAAAGTAAGTACAAAGGTTTGCGACAAGGTTAGTTCCAGAGCTAAAGGGAATGAAATGTCATACGAAGAAAGTTTAAGGGAAATTGGCCTGACAACACTGGAGAACAGGAGGGTTAGGGGAGATATGATAACATACAAAATACTGCGTGGAATAGACAAGGTAGACAGAGACAGGATGTTCCAGAGAAGGGACACAGTTGAAAACTCAGACGAGTCAAAGGGATGTTAGGAAGTATTTCTTCAGTCATGGAGTAGTCAGGAAGTGGAATAGTCTAAAGTGAGGTAGTGGAGGCAGGAACCATTCATTGATTTAGGACAAGGTATGATAAAGCTCATGGAGCAGGGAGAGAGATGACCTAGTAGCAATCAGTGAAGAGACAGGGCCAGGAGCTGAGTCTCGACCCCAGAAACCACAAATAGGTGAGTAAAAATAGGTGAGTATACACACACACACCGGCAGCAGGAGAGTAGTAGTTACAAGACGTCACACCGCCGACTGACATGGAGTTATGGTGGTGGCAACTTCCTCACCTGGCACTCACCCTTGTGGTACTCATCCCCTGTAGAACTCAACCCCCTGCGGTACTCACCCCCTGTCTAACTCACCCCTGTTGTACTCACCCCTGAGTACTCACCCCTGGGGTACTCACTCCTGTGGTACTCACCCCTGTGGTACTCTTGTGGTACTCACCCATGTGGCACTCACCCCCTGTGGAATTCACCCTGTGGTACTCACCCCTGTGTACTCATCCCTGTGCTACTCACCCCTGTGCTACTCATCCCTGCGTAATGATAGAGAGAACTTCCTCACCTGTGGCAGTGGTAGTGGAACACTCTTGACTGTGTGGTAATGGTAATGGAACTCTTTTTCTTATCGGATAATTCTGAAAATTCCCATTTAATTGTGGGTAATGGTAATGGTAGTCTCCATTCCTGATGTTGTGAAAAGTTGGATCCTGTACCATGAGGGTAATGGTAACTGGAGAATCTTTCCTGAAGAATAATGGAAAAGGGTGCACTCCTTTCCTTGGAGGTAATGGATTAATGAACCCCCATTAGTTTACCGGGCGATTAAATCCTCTTTCCTTGGGGTTACTGGGAGATCGAATCCCCTTTCCACAATTCTGAAACACCTTTCCTTAAGTTTAACTGTGGTGAAATGGAAGATTTAAAAACACTTTCCAGAGAAGAGAAGGAAGTTAATGGAAGTGGAATCATTTTGCCTATGGATTAATGGAAGTGCAGACCTGGAGTTTAATGGAATTAGTAAACCTCTTGGGTAGAAATTAAAATGGAATTCTCTCACCTGAGGCATAAAGACAGATTGTTTAAACTAACTGAAAACAGCGTGATATATTCACAAGGTGAAGGCACAGAATGCCTTGATAGATGTTAAATTTTGTAAATGGTCCAGGTCGGACCGAAACGTCGTCATAAGCTTTTGTCTCTCCTATGTGCGGGTTATTTGTGCATTATATTTTGTTTCTTCACTTTCTGGCTAGATGAAAATTATAATTCAAATTCAAATTCAAATTGATTTATTGCTTTGCAAGTACTACATTGAGATTATATATTTACAATAATGGGTTCCAGTTCAAAGAGAACTTCTATTATGCCTAGGCATTATGGACCGACTTAATTTATTGTCTCACTGACTACTTAACACTAAAGAAATTTATTGTAGTTGTACAGTAGTTCTATTAATTATAAGTGAATCTAATTTATATAAACCAAAGAATATATTCATATATTCAAAAATGCTTTTTGTGAAACATGATTCAATTATATTCCTGTCGACAATAGACAATAGGTTGAAAAGTAAACATTGAAATTATATTATGAGAATATTGAGCATTGAGCATTTCGTCTAGGGTGATTAAGTGGCTTTTGAGAAGAGTCTTAAATTGATTTTCAGCCCGGGTTACTTTAGTATTTTCTGGTAATGAATTCCAAATTTTGGGGCCCTTTATGTGCATAGAGTTTTTACACAGTGTGATATGGACACGGGGTACATCAAAAAGAGATCTGTGTCATGTGTTATGATCGTGTGTCCTGTTAAGGTTGATGAGGAGAAGTTTGAGTGGAGGGTTTATGTTTGCGTGTATTGTTCTATGTATGTAACAGGTACATGAATAAGTATGGATGTTCTTTACGGTGAGCAGATTTAGATTTTTTGAAAATTGGTGGAGTATGCTGTCGGGAGTGGGAATTTGTTATTATTTTGACTGCTGCCTTTTGCTGGGTTATTAGTGGTCTTAGGTGATTTAATGTTGTTGATCCCCACGCACAAATTCCATATGTGAGATAAGGGTAGATGAGTGAATGGTACAGTGCCAGGAGAGCTGATTGTGGAACATAGTACCTTATCTTTGATAGTATGCCTACTGTCTTAGAGATTTCTTTGGAGATTTGTTGTATATGTGTCTGGAACTTGAGGCTACTGTCAAGAGGCTCACTCACAAGAGGCTACTCACAAGACTTACAGAGGGAAAATTCCTAAGAATTTTCCCACTGTGAGTCTTGTGACAGGTGATCCGTTTAGCGTTATGTTAAGTGGAACATTTGCAACTTTGTCTCTAAACTGAATGAAATAGGTTTTATCAGTATTCAGGGTAAGTTTACTAGTCATCATCCAGGCAAAAATTTTCTGCAATTCGGCATTAACAGTGTTGGCCAGTATGAGTGAGTTTGGGCTGGAGAAGACATATGTATAGCTGTGATGCATTAGGTAGGTCATTGATGTAGATGAGAAAGAGGAGTGGTCCAAGGACACTTACCTGTAGGACTCCTACTGTGATTGGTTGAGTGGAAGAGTTCGCACCATTTGTGTGCACATATTGGTTTCTGTTACTAAGGTATGACTTTAGGTAATTGAGGGAGTGGCCTCTCATACCATAGTGCGTTAATTAGGTGTACAGCAGTTCATGGTCGACTGTATCAAAAGCTTTACGTAAATCAATAAAAATTCCCAGCGGGACTTCTTTCTTTTCGAGAGCGGTATGTATTAGTTCTAGCATGTGTATGATAGCATCATTTGTGCTTTTATTATTCCTGAATCCAAACTTATGGGGGTTTAGTATGTTGTGTGAGACTAGGTAGGAATAGATCCGTCTATGAATTAATTTTTCAAAGACTTTAGAGAGCAGTGGTAAGTTAGATATTGGTCTATAGTTATTCAAGTCAGCTTGGTCACCTCAATAAATCAGATGGATAAGTTCAGACGAACAGTCACGTCTTTGCCTTCATGAAGATTGCAGAACCAACTGAGGTCGAAGACTTCACTCATCTGATCAGAAATATGGACAGCCTGGTAAGTTCCCAGTGTGGTTGTTATACTCTCAGAGTCCTTCTTGGGGCCAGGCTCGTCTGATGCCTAGCTAGGTGTAGATCACATCAAACTCAAGACAAAACTATTAACCATTCATCCCCATAACTCACTATCAACCATTCGTCGCCACAACTCACCATCAACCATCAATTACCTCAACTCACTATAAACTATCCATCACCACAACTCACCATCAACCATCCATAACAGCAACTCACCATCAATCACCCATCAAATCAATTCAGTGAATGTTCTGGCTCATAACAACGTGTTCAGTACGTGATCTGTACCAGATCAACATTGTATGTGAAAATAAAGTCAAGAAAACTTTCCACCTAGCTTGAATTTCTTAAGAAAACCCTGTGTTCAATTTGTTTGTTGCTGGATTAAGAAAATCTTGTCTTAAATCAAGTATTTGCTGGTTAAACACAAACTTCCTACACCTTTACTCAAGGCTCTCTCACACTACTTATGTATGGTGACCCATAGGTTCCTCACTGTATGATGTCTCATAGGTTCCTCACTGTATGATGTCTCATAGGTTCCTCATTGTATGATGTCTCATAGGTTCCTCACTGTATGATGTCTCATAGGTTCCTCATTGTATGATGTCTCATAGGTTCCTCACTGTATGATGTCTCATAGGTTCCTCACTGTATGATGTCTCATAGGTTCCTCATTGTATGATGTCTCATAGGTTCCTCATTGTATGATGTCTCATAGGTTCCTCACTGTATGATGTCTCATAGGTTCCTCATTGTATGATGTCTCATAGGTTCCTCATTGTATGATGTCTCATAGGTTCCTCATTGTATGATGTCTCATAGGTTCCTCATTGTATGATGTCTCATAGGTTCCTCACTGTATGATGTCTCATAGGTTCCTCATTGTATGATGTCTCATAGGTTCCTCATTGTATGATGTCTCATAGGTTCCTCATTGTATGATGTCTCATAGGTTCCTCATTGTATGATGTCTCATAGGTTCCTCATTGTATGATGTCTCATAGGTTCCTCACTGTATGATGTCTCATAGGTTCCTCATTGTATGATGTCTCATACGTTCCTCATTGTATGATGTCTCATAGGTTCCTCATTGTATGTCTCATAGGTTCCTCATTGTATGATGTCTCATAGGTTCCTCATTGTATGATGTCTCATAGGTTCCTCATTGTATGATGTCTCATAGGTTCCTCATTGTATGATGTCTCATAGGTTCCTCATTGTATGATGTCTCATAGGTTCCTCATTGTATGATGTCTCATAGGTTCCTCACTGTATGATGTCTCATAGGTTCCTCATTGTATGATGTCTCATAGGTTCCTCATTGTATGATGTCTCATAGGTTCCTCATTGTATGATGTCTCATAGGTTCCTCATTGTATGATGTCTCATAGGTTCCTCATTGTATGATGTCTCATAGGTTCCTCATTGTATGATGTCTCATAGGTTCCTCATTGTATGATGTCTCATAGGTTCCTCATTGTATGATGTCTCATAGGTTCCTCATTGTATGATGTCTCATAGGTTCCTCATTGTATGATGTCTAATAGGTTCCTCATTGTATGATGTCTCATAGGTTCCTCACTGTATGATGTCTCATAGGTTCCTCATTGTATGATGTCTCATAGGTTCCTCATTGTATGATGTCTCATAGGTTCCTCATTGTATGATGTCTCATAGGTTCCTCATTGTATGTCTCATAGGTTCCTCATTGTATGATGTCTCATAGGTTCCTCATTGTATGATGTCTCATAGGTTCCTCATTGTATGTCTCATAGGTTCCTCATTGTATGATGTCTCATAGGTTCCTCATTGTATGATGTCTCATAGGTTCCTCACTGTATGATGTCTCATAGGTTCCTCATTGTATGATGTCTCATAGGTTCCTCATTGTATGATGTCTCATAGGTTCCTCACTGTATGATGTCTCATAGGTTCCTCATTGTATGATGTCTCATAGGTTCCTCACTGTATGATGTCTCATAGGTTCCTCATTGTATGATGTCTCATAGGTTCCTCATTGTATGATGTCTCATAGGTTCCTCACTGTATGATGTCTCATAGGTTCCTCATTGTATGATGTCTCATAGGTTCCTCATTGTATGATGTCTCATAGGTTCCTCACTGTATGATGTCTCATAGGTTCCTCACTGTATGATGTCTCATAGGTTTCTCATTGTATGATGTCTCATAGGTTCCTCATTGTATGATGTCTCATAGGTTCCTCATTGTATGATGTCTCATAGGTTCCTCATTGTATGATGTCTCATAGGTTCCTCATTGTATGATGTCTCATAGGTTCCTCATTGTATGATGTCTCATAGGTTCCTCATTGTATGATGTCTCATAGGTTCCTCATTGTATGATGTCTCAAAGGTTCCTCATTGTATGATGTCTCATAGGTTCCTCATTGTATGATGTCTCATAGGTTCCTCATTGTATGATGTCTCATAGGTTCCTCATTGTATGATGTCTCATAGGTTCCTTACTGTATGATGTCTCATAGGTTCCTCATTGTATGATGTCTCATAGGTTCCTCATTGTATGATGTCTCATAGGTTCCTCATTGTATGATGTCTCATAGGTTCCTCACTGTATGATGTCTCATAGGTTCCTCATTGTATGATGTCTCATAGGTTCCTCATTGTATGATGTCTCATAGGTTCCTCATTGTATGATGTCTCATAGGTTCCTCATTGTATGATGTCTCATAGGTTCCTCATTGTATGATGTCTCATAGGTTCCTCATTGTATGATGTCTCATAGGTTCCTCATTGTATGATGTCTCATAGGTTCCTCATTGTATGATGTCTCATAGGTTCCTCATTGTATGATGTCTCATAGGTTCCTCATTGTATGATGTCTCATAGGTTCCTCATTGTATGATGTCTCATAGGTTCCTCATTGTATGATGTCTCATAGGTCCCTCATTGTATGATGTCTCATAGGTCCCTCATTGTATGATGTCTCATAGGTTCCTCATTGTATGATGTCTCATAGGTCCCTCATTGTATGATGTCTCATAGGTCCCTCATTGTATGATGTCTCATAGGTTCCTCATTGTATGATGTCTCATAGGTCCCTCATTGTATGATGTCTCATAGGTTCCTCATTGTATGATGTCTCATAGGTTCCTCATTGTATGATGTCTCATAGGTCTCCTCATTGTATGATGTCTCATAGGTCCCTCATTGTATGATGTCTCATAGGTCCCTCATTGTATGATGTCTCATAGGTCCCTCATTGTATGATGTCTCATAGGTCCCTCATTGTATGATGTCTCATAGGTCCTCATTGTATGATGTCTCATAGGTCCCTCATTGTATGATGTCTCATAGGTCCCTCATTGTATGATGTCTCATAGGTCCCTCATTGTATGATGTCTCATAGGTCCCTCATTGTATGATGTCTCATAGGTCCCTCATTGTATGATGTCTCATAGGTTCCTCATTGTATGATGTCTCATAGGTCCCTCATTGTATGATGTCTCATAGGTTCCTCATTGTATGATGTCTCATAGGTCCCTCATTGTATGATGTCTCATAGGTCCCTCATTGTATGATGTCTCATAGGTCCCTCATTGTATGATGTCTCATAGGTCCCTCATTGTATGATGTCTCATAGGTCCCTCATTGTATGATGTCTCATAGGTTCCTCATTGTATGATGTCTCATAGGTCCCTCATTGTATGATGTCTCATAGGTCCCTCATTGTATGATGTCTCATAGGTCCCTCATTGTATGATGTCTCATAGGTCCCTCATTGTATGATGTCTCATAGGTCCCTCATTGTATGATGTCTCATAGGTTCCTCATTGTATGATGTCTCATAGGTCCCTCATTGTATGATGTCTCATAGGTCCCTCATTGTATGATGTCTCATAGGTTCCTCATTGTATGATGTCTCATAGGTCCCTCATTGTATGATGTCTCATAGGTCCCTCATTGTATGATGTCTCATAGGTTCCTCATTGTATGATGTCTCATAGGTCCCTCATTGTATGATGTCTCATAGGTCCCTCATTGTATGATGTCTCATAGGTTCCTCATTGTATGATGTCTCATAGGTCCCTCATTGTATGATGTCTCATAGGTCCCTCATTGTATGATGTCTCATAGGTCCCTCATTGTATGATGTCTCATAGGTCCCTCATTGTATGATGTCTCATAGGTCCCTCATTGTATGATGTCTCATAGGTTCCTCATTGTATGATGTCTCATAGGTTCCTCATTGTATGATGTCTCATAGGTCCCTCATTGTATGATGTCTCATAGGTCCCTCATTGTATGATGTCTCATAGGTCCCTCATTGTATGATGTCTCATAGGTCCCTCATTGTATGATGTCTCATAGGTCCCTCATTGTATGATGTCTCATAGGTCCCTCATTGTATGATGTCTCATAGGTCCCTCATTGTATGATGTCTCATAGGTCCCTCATTGTATGATGTCTCATAGGTCCCTCATTGTATGATGTCTCATAGGTTCCTCATTGTATGATGTCTCATAGGTCCCTCATTGTATGATGTCTCATAGGTTCCTCATTGTATGATGTCTCATAGGTCCCTCATTGTATGATGTCTCATAGGTCCCTCATTGTATGATGTCTCATAGGTCCCTCATTGTATGATGTCTCATAGGTCCCTCATTGTATGATGTCTCATAGGTCCCTCATTGTATGATGTCTCATAGGTCCCTCATTGTATGATGTCTCATAGGTCCCTCATTGTATGATGTCTCATAGGTTCCTCATTGTATGATGTCTCATAGGTCCCTCATTGTATGATGTCTCATAGGTCCCTCATTGTATGATGTCTCATAGGTCCCTCATTGTATGATGTCTCATAGGTCCCTCATTGTATGATGTCTCATAGGTCCCTCATTGTATGATGTCTCATAGGTCCCTCATTGTATGATGTCTCATAGGTCCCTCATTGTATGATGTCTCATAGGTCCCTCATTGTATGATGTCTCATAGGTCCCTCATTGTATGATGTCTCATAGGTTCCTCATTGTATGATGTCTCATAGGTCCCTCATTGTATGATGTCTCATAGGTTCCTCATTGTATGATGTCTCATAGGTCCCTCATTGTATGATGTCTCATAGGTCCCTCATTGTATGATGTCTCATAGGTCCCTCATTGTATGATGTCTCATAGGTCCCTCATTGTATGATGTCTCATAGGTCCCTCATTGTATGATGTCTCATAGGTTCCTCATTGTATGATGTCTCATAGGTCCCTCATTGTATGATGTCTCATAGGTCCCTCATTGTATGATGTCTCATAGGTCCCTCATTGTATGATGTCTCATAGGTCCCTCATAACTTCATACGTTCTTCACATTTTTTTAAACCATCGAGTGGGTATGTTTTGCTTTTATGTTCAGTTTAAGTCTACATTTCATAATTGTTCACCAAGGAGAGTAGCTGAAAAAATATCTTCCTCTTGTCAAGAAGACGTCACCTTGACAAACCTAACTTACTGACCTGACTTACAGGGAAAGAATTCTAAGCTGCTTCTCCTTGTCAAGTGGAAACGAAACACCAGAAATATTAACAATGATTATAATCACTGAGGAAAGCACAGACATGTGAACACTGAACATTGAATATTTATAAGACTTATTTTTTAATATTGATGTGCATATTACAACAGAAAGAAGAAACCGATAGTCAACATCAACCAACCATAATTTCTGCTACACATTAACAATCCACGTTTTGTTGATTTATGTTATACGTGAAGTGGTGGTGCAAAAATTGGTGATGTTAATTAAACCGGAAGATTGTTATGAAATGTGTTGAGCAGTAAATACGTAATACTTGATGAATAGGAGAAAATCAGATTCGAAAGAGGGAAGTGGAGATCTCAGTAGTAGTAACCAGTTACCAGTCTCAGTAGTAGTAACCAGTTACCAGTAACCTGTCCGTTGACTCAACGACCAACCGTCTTGAGTCACGGTCTTTCATATTGTGCTGAGCTGACACTAATTCAAAAGACCCACTACGGGGTACTGGCCAGCCGGCTAGGCAGTATTACGAGTGTAGCCAAGGAGGCAAGGTAGCGGCTGCGGGCACTCTCCACATAACAGTAATTATACGTATAACAGCCTACGTGAGTATTTCTACCCTAATCCACGCATCAAACTCCCACGTGATAAATGGTGTACAGCGGTGTGGAGCGTGGATTTACGTTTTTAAGGGTAATTCAAGGCGTTTGAAGACTGTTGTGAGTAGCCGGCAGGGTCAAAGGTGAATGCCCTCCCCTCACACCCTCCAGCCAGCAGCTTATACCCTCACTCACTACCTACTGCCTGCAAGCCTGTTGCAGCCGTTTCAAGCTTCCTGGCTTAGTTCGTGTGCTAATTGCTTCAATCTCCGAGGGGTTGACCCGGATTTTGCAATTAAGCCAGTCAGTAAGCCAGACTGTGGAAGTGAACGCCAGTCAGCCTATCATCCAGCCTGTCTCCTGTCATCCAACTGCTCCTCCGTGCTTTGTGCATCGTTACACGTCTTCCAGTCATCCATTCTCGTGGGGTAAGCCAGCCAGCCAACCCAGCTTCTAACCCAGCTGAGAGAGAGAAGTAAGCCACGCAGTAAGAAGTAAGCCAAGCTCCTCTGAGGTATTGTTTATATCGCTTTGTGCTTCCTGTTGGATGCTAAGAGTGGTTTTTACCATTCCTGTGGCATAGAGTGGGTTAAGACATCTTCGTGGGTGAGTGGGGTACGCGGCAGCCTCACCGTCCCCCCCCCCACCACACTCTCCCACCACCCGGGGTGCGCGGCAGAAGCATCCACCCACCACCACCACCAGCCATCCACTCATCTACCTGTGGTTGTTTGCACCCTTGTACCGGGTCCTAGTACTGTTTTGGCTCACATAATTGGTCAAGAGATTGTAGCTGGTGCCAACGAGATAAAGCCAGTTATGTGAGTTCGTCTAGAACGCACATTTCTTCACGACTACAGTGAATGTAGGTGACGTCAGCCATCACCGCGCGGGACACCAGACACCCGCCCCCCCCAACAGTACTCACCGTCCGTCTTCTACTCCCGACTTCAGTGATAATTTTCTTGAAACAATTTTTCTTGCATTTAAAGACATTTGCGTGTGTGAGACATTTATAGTAAATTGTTTGTGTACTCTAAACCTTGTGTTTTTCAGTGTAAACGCAGTATTTTCTTTGACTCAGTATTTTTAGAATATTTTTTCAGTGTTTTCACTTATCTTATATTTTTTTCTGCTGTGTTTTTCTTTATGCTACTCCTGTCTGTAGTAAGTATTATTGTGTAGTGTACCAGTCAGTCACCCTGTGTGAAGTGATTCAATTTTTTTTTATTGTATTCTTTCAGCGTTGTATTCTGCAGTGATATTCACCCCAGTATACCAAATTTTCCATTTATTTCTATGTGTGTCATTTTTTTTTCGTATGCCAACAGTGTCTCATTTCTCTAATTTTTTCGCAGACTGTGTACCATTATTTTTGCCAGCAAAATTTTTGTCGTATCAGTCACAGCAAGATTTTTGTTGTATCAGTCACAGCAGGATTTTGTTGTAAGAATATTAATTTAAGAAGTGTGCTCCGTCATTGTAAGTGTTATATTCCCTGTTTTGTACCTGTGTTTTAATTTTTTTTCATATTTTTATATTCTTGAACAAATTCACTCTTGATGTAATTTCAATTACTTTTAACGTAAAGTGTTTTTCTTACTCTGTTTGAGTAAATTGTTTTGTCTAATTTACAATTAAGAGTTAAAGTGTTCAATCAGTTTATTTTTTTTGATCTTCATAATTTTAATTCATTATTTTACCTGAGTTTTCCCAGTGACACTTTATTACTGCAGTGATTATTTCTACACTTTATTTTGTTACACTTGTTCTGAAGTGAATTATTTTGCTGTACTGTTCTGCAGTGAATTATTTTCTTTTATTGATATTTTGTGCATTATATTTTAATTTTGTCTATGCATTCTTAGAAAATACTTAAATTTCCCAGTTTACAATTTAATCATTTTATTTTATACTTTCACATTGATTTAAAAATTTTAATTAATTAATTTCTTTATTAGCAAGAGTAAAGACAGCTCATTTTGAATTTAATTCAGTCTCCAGTAATATTTTTACTTGTATATTTCAATGTAAATTTTTTTATTTTTGTCAATAGTCCTTAAAATTGAGTTTTCTTTCTTCTTGCAGTGTATTTAAATATTATTCTGCAGAATTAGTTGTATATCTTTTCATTTCTAGAATTTTATATCATTTTTATTGTTCATTATTTTTGCCTTATTTGTTCTCGTGCTACTTTGCCATTATGTCTCACATACCGTCAAGTGATACTTTAGTGAATGTCGACACTCAGACCTCTCAGGCTACTACTGCTGGTCCTGTCATCAGTTCTCACAGTTCCTTACCGACTGACAGACTGACTCAGACACCGAGATATTATAGTTATACTCGTGATTCCCTTGATGCGTTACCTTTATTCAATGGCCATGTACATAGTCTTGAAGCATGGTTTGCGGTCATGTCCCAGTCACTTTTGAATGTTCACTTAGTGTATCATGCCTGTCAAAGTCAATATGAATCAGTCTACAGTACCAACATTCCCTTACTGACTGAAAGACAATACCTAGCCCTTGAGCAATGTGTTTGTTCTCACAGCTTGTATCTGAGATTTGTTAAAGTGCTGCGAAATG
The DNA here is from genome assembly GCF_038502225.1 of Cherax quadricarinatus. Lineage (NCBI taxonomy): Eukaryota > Metazoa > Arthropoda > Malacostraca > Decapoda > Parastacidae > Cherax > Cherax quadricarinatus. The sequence continues at coordinate 25,410,193 of NC_091353.1, forward strand.
TGAAGTTCAGATTAAGTTCCTATAGATCCGTGAATTACTTATTAACGTAGCCGAGCGGTCAGGCACTAGTAATGCTGTCACTCCTGTCTGGACTCCAGCCACAATATCGTGCACGCAGGATAGTGCTTACTATCCTTGCGATGGCGACTTGTTCAAGTATTCGTTCCTTCCCAGGGGACGCTTTGAGAAGAACTTTACTTGCAACGAGTTATGCCATCTCTTGCTGATGCCACCAGCCATTGCAGAAAGACGTTTCTGTGGCTAGTGTGCTCACTTGAGTGTTGTTGTTGTCCCTTGTGTTTCAGATTGTGATCCCATCCTAGTTGACAGTAATCAGTGCATTGTAAGAAGTTATTTCTCGAGTAACTTCCATGTTGTTAATGTTTGCAAGTGAAGTTTATAGCTGATACCTCATGTCACTGTGTGCGACTCAGAATATCAGCATTGTTCACCGTGTTCATTTCTTTTCTCCTGTGCTTGCAGTTTGAGATAGTAGATTCGTTCTCCCTTGCTCATATTGCGTGTTATAGCGTTAATTTTCAACCGGGGGGAGTCATCCACTCCACCGAGTTTGTTCATTCCTCCAGTAAGAAAGAACAGATCCCATGTGGTCTGGTGTGATTCGATTCCTGCTCCAGGAAGATCTATTCTGACTGTGAAGCCACCAGCACCCATTAGTGACTTTCTCATGAACCAAGAATTACTGTATCGAACAGCCGAGCTGGGTACTCCTAGCAGAAGAGTATACCAGTTAGTAATTCCACAGTCACTAGTGAATGTAGCCTTACAGCTAGTTCACGATGTACCAGGTGTTGCACACCCTGGTATGGATCGTTCAGTAAAACAAGCCAGATTGAAATACTTTTGGCCTCGTATGGCAACTGATATTTCTGAGTATGTTAGGAAATGTAGTGTCTGCATGCAACATAAAGGCAATGCTAATGGTCCTAATCCAATCCAAGTGTATCCAACTACTAGCGAACCTTGGGAAAGAGTTGCGCTAGATTTGTTAACTAATTTCAAATGTTCCCTCCAAGGTAACAAACATCTGTGTGTTATGGTAGACCATTTCACCAGATATTGCGAGTTAGTTCCTATTGCAGATAAGACTGCCGAGACAGTAGCTAAAGCGTTTAAAGAACGCATTATCTGCAGGCATACCACTCCTAAGTCCCTAGTAACAGACAATGGAGGTGAATTCTGTAATGAAATTCTTGAAAATTTGTGTACCTTGTACAAGATCACTAAATCCACCATTGTTCCTCATCATCCTGCCAGCAATGGGTTAGCGGAACGAACCAATAAGAAAGTACTTGATGTCTTGAGAGCCACTATCAATCCCAATAGTGATATCATGTGGGAGTTCGATACGTGGATTAGGGTAGAAATACTCACGTAGGCTGTTATACGTATAATTACTGATATGTGGACAGAGCCCGCAGCCGTACCTATCTCCTTGCTTCCACTCGTAACACTGACTAGCCGGCTGGCCAGTACCCCGTAGTGGGTCTTTTGAATTAGTGTCAACTCAGCACAGACCGTGACTCAAGACGGTTGGTCGTTGAGTCAACGGACAGGTTACTGGTAACTGGTTACTGGTAACTGGTTACTACTACTGAGAGCTCGGCGACGCTAACGTATGTCGTCTCGACATACAACTAATACAACTAGGGATGGCAGGTACACGGCTTGGGCTGATTCTATACAATGTCAAAGTACACAACATGAAACATTATAGATACATAAGTAGAACATTGGAATGAAAGCTTACGTAACTGAACTGTAATGCAATACAAGGTATACTATAGTACAACTTAAAACTCAACAAATGAACAACGAACTCAACATTGAGATTACAAGTGATAAAAACAAAAATTTTGATCGATCGATCTGTATTCATGTGATCTACGGATTCTGAGGAAGGAATATATACAAAGAAAGAGTGTTTAACAGAAAGGCAGATTCGGTGCACGCAAATCTAGACTGTTAACTCTCAGAATGCGGAGAGAACACGAACACAAAAAAAAATTCTTGAATACTGATAAGTTGATACTGTAATTATTCATCTATACAGGTTATTTACATTTAACCCCAACTCTGCTAGGGTGTGATTGACATATGCAGAATGGGTGTCATCTCTGGGAGGATCAAACTCTGTAGCATTGGCTAACTCATGCTGTATTTGAGGCAAATCTGAATTGGAAGTTACAAATGATACTTGAGGATTTCTCAATACCTGTCGTGTACGTAGGGAATAACGACATTCAGGTTGATCATCTGACTGAGTATCAGAGGAAGAGAGTACAGGATCAGGAGGATTGTCAGAGTCTGTCACATTAGTCTGGGTTGGAACATCATTATCATCACATACTAACTTCATATGATCCAAATGCGATTCTTTATACTGACCAGTACTAATCTCTCTAACCTTATACTTATTACCAGTGATATGTTCAACTACTCGATAAGGACCAACAAACCTTTGATCAAGCTTTGGCATAGCAGACGTTTTGTTAAAATTAGTCAGCATAACTCTCGAACCTACTTTGATTTTGGATGGCTTTACTCGAGTATTTGCGACTCTTGTAAATTCAGCTGTTGATTTATGAAGTGTTTCACGGATTCTTCTAAAAACACTTTGAGCTAAGCTGGTACGAGTTGCTACGAAATCATCAGGGTTGTAATTTGGTTTCGGATTAGAATATAACAACTCATAAGGCAAACGTTTATCTACACCGTACAATGCATAATGTGGAGTGTCACCTATAGAAACATTGTAAGCAGAATTTATAGCACACTGCACATCAGGTATAACTTCATCCCAAGTTTCACTGTTGGGATTGATAGTGGCTCTCAAGACATCAAGTACTTTCTTATTGGTTCGTTCCGCTAACCCATTGCTGGCAGGATGATGAGGAACAATGGTGGATTTAGTGATCTTGTACAAGGTACACAAATTTTCAAGAATTTCATTACAGAATTCACCTCCGTTATCTGTTACTAGGGACTTAGGGGTGGTATGCCTGCAGATAATGCGTTCTTTAAACGCTTTAGCTACTGTCTCGGCAGTCTTATCTGCAATAGGAACTAACTCGCAATATCTGGTGAAATGGTCTACCATAACACACAGATGTTTGTTACCTTGGAGAGAACATCGGAAATTAGTTAACAAATCTAGCGCAACTCTTTCCCAAGGTTCGCTAGTAGTTGGATACACTTGGATTGGATTAGGACCATTAGCATTGCCTTTATGTTGCATGCAGACACTACATTTCCTAACATAGTCAGAAATATCAGTTGCCATACGAGGCCAAAAGTATTTCAATCTGGCTTGTTTTACTGAACGATCCATACCAGGGTGTGCAACACCTGGTACATCGTGAACTAGCTGTAAGGCTACATTCACTAGTGACTGTGGAATTACTAACTGGTATACTCTTCTGCTAGGAGTACCCAACTCGGCTGTTCGATACAGTAATTCTTGGTTCATGAGAAAGTCACTGATGGGAGCTGGTGGCTTCACAGTCAGAATAAGATCTTCCTGGAGCAGGAATCGTATCACACCAGACCACATGGGATCTGTTCGTTGAGCATTCTTTACATCTTCAGCACTAAATGGAGGGTCTGCAGTTACTATACTAACATGTCGCGATAAGGCATCTGCGACTACATTTGACTTGCCAGGTAAATGCTCAAAGGTGGGATTGAACTCTTGGATAGTCAAGGTCCATCTAGCTAACCTTCCAGTAGGTTGTTTGTTCTGGAATAAGGGTATCAGTGGAGCATGATCTGTCAAGACATGAACAGAGTACTGATAAATAATGTCTCGGAAGTGCTTTAAAGACCATACTATTGCTAAAGCTTCTTGCTCAGTTACTGTATAATTACGTTCAGCCTTCGTAAGGACTCGGCTAGCAAATGCAACTGCGTTGTACTTGCCATCGGTCTTCTGAGCTAGTACGGCACCTATGCCAATTGAACTAGCATCAGTTGTCAGATAGAAAGGCTTAGAAAAATCTGGAAATTTCAAAATTGGAGCAGATGTTAGCTTTTCTTTTAGAGTTTGGAATGCTCTTTCTTGACGGAAGGTCCAAACAAAAGGAGCATCTTTCTTAAGCAACTCAGTTAGAGGAGCAGCTATGGAAGAAAAATTGGCAATGAAAGCTCTATAAAAACCTGCTAAGCCCACAAAGGATCTTACGGCATCAGCAGTTTTGGGAGTTGGAAAATTTAGTACTGCAGTTACTTTACTTTGGTCAGTCGTAACCCCTCTAGGAGTGACTACGTGACCAAGAAACTTAATTTCTGATCTGAAGAATTGACATTTTGACAGTTTGATCTTTAAATTGGCTTCTTCAAGCTTACCAAGTACTACATCAAGTCTTTTCAAGTGTGTATCCACGTCTTTAGACATGACGATTACGTCATCTAAGTACACCATAAGTGCATTACCTATGAAACCTCTAAAGATATTAGTCATGAGCCTTGAGAACGTGATAGGGGAAGATCGTAATCCAAATGCCATTCGGAGGTAGTGATAATGACCTGTAGGAGTGGAGAATGCGGTTAGCTCTTGGCTGTCCTCGTGAAGAGGGACTTGCCAAAACCCTTGTAACAAATCTAGGGTTGAAAAGACTTTGTTATCTCCAATATTACGTAAAAGATCACCCAGTACAGGGAGTGGAAAGCGATCTGGAATGGTTTTTGCGTTTAACTTCCTAAAGTCAATTACTGGACGCCAAGTACCATCCTTCTTAGGTACTAGTATCAAGGGTGCATTCCAAGGTGAATTGCTAGGTGCAATAACTCCATCATCAAGCATTTGATTGATCAATTCTTCTGCGACAGCAACTTGTGAATGAGGCATTCTGTACGCAGGTATGTAGATAGGTCTAGTACCAGGTTCAAGTGGAATACGATGGGACAATAAGTTCGTTATACCCATCTTCTCACCTGGTAAGGCAATGGCTTTACGACGTTTGTTCAACAGAGTCAACAAACGCTTGACTTCATCTGGGAAGTCAGTGGGAGCTAAGTCTTTCTCCTCAACTGGTGGAACAGATTGATCCAGTGAGGTGGATGAGGTCTCCCCGGCAGAAATAGCACCGACCCACTGGTCAGGTGACAACTCATCCTCTACCTGAACAGGGTAAGGATAGTGAACAAGGTCAACAAGATTGGTATTTGCTCTAAGGCGAACACTGTGACCAGAAGTGTTGGCCAGGTAGAAATGGATCTTACTATCTCTTACAACATGTAAGGATGGTTCAACAAATAGACCTTTTACTTTGCAGGAATCACTGTCAACTAGGACGTTATCACCATCTGGAACACTAGGAACAACTACAGACACTCTAGTGAGAGCACTAGCCGCAACAGAAACGTCTTTCTGCAGACGGCATGTGACATCAACAAGAGATGGCATTACTAGTTGCAAGTAATTGTTTTCCGACAAGGCGTCCCCTGTGGGGAAACTACTACTCGAACTAGCAGGCATTGCAGGGATAGGTTGAGCACTCAAGGCAATCTGAGCGTCCTCGGACACTTGAGGCATCGGACTATCCTGCAATTCTGAAGGTATAGGTGGAACACTGATGGGAGTGACAGAATTACCAGTGCCTGACCGCTTGGGTACGCTACTGGAGAAAGCATTGGCTTGTAAGGACTTAATCCGTACATCATACTCTGCAGCAGTATAACAGATTTCTGATCCAAGCTGGTAACCCCAGAATGGAACGATCAAGTCGTCAATTTGTGCATGCCATCGATAAGGGTCGAGCACAATGCGTAAGTCTCGCATGGAAGCAAATCCCAGTAGAAGGTCACCAGGGAAAGTAATCTGGTCGACAACAAGGAAGGAAACAGTGAAGTCTCTACCTTGGATAGAAAAGGTTAGGGCAGTCGTACCTCGGACACGCAGGTGAGAACCAGATACTCCACTAAGGGAGGACACAGGAGTCGGTTCTACAAGAAGGACATGTCGTAACTTCTTATCCTTAAACAAACTAGACCTAATAATATTGATTTGCGCACCAGAGTCCATGAACAATTGAACGGGCGCATTATAAACAGATGCTTGCACTATAGGGCCTATGGTTGCATTGGAAGTTATGTGCAAACAAAAAGGTGGATTGTCATCAGAAAAGACTTGTTCTACTCCATCCCCAAAATCATCTGTGTCAGAGACATGTGAAGCAACAACCTCGGCAGGGTTGTCATTCTCGAGACTGCTTAAGGCTTCAAAGGAGTTGTGAACGGGGATGGTGTACTCATTATCACCTACTGTCACCATGGGGCGGTTTGACTGGGGCGCTCGAATTCCCCCGACTGGGAAGAACGAGCCTGGTTCTGGTTAGTTTGATAATTGAAAGAATGAGCCTGGTTCTGGTTAGTTTGATAACCACGAGATCTGTGTCCTCGATGGGTTCTGCGGTTGGAACGACCACGGAAAGATCTGGAGTACTGAAGGTTATAGAGAGCATTACACTCAGATGTGTCATGTCCATGTATTCTATGATAATTACAGTAGGGAAGATCTGAGTACTCATCATCAGTACGACGTCTCTTAGGGTAACTATCAGGACAATTAATTGCAATATGGCCACGGAAACCACAGTTGTAACAATTCCGCCGACTATGGTTACTGAATGTACTATGAATACTACGAGGTGTATAACGACTCTGTACACTGGTTCTTGATGATCTCTGAGATGGTTGACGACTACGATTTGTCTCTGTGGCGCAAACAAGAGGTGGTGCAGACTGAGGCATATTTGTGACATTACTTTTAATACAAGGGAAAGTACCCTGGGGGCACAAGGAACGTACATGATTTAAGGCTGTAAGTGGTTCCATCGTTACAGTTGGAGGATCAGCCTCATAAGCACACACAGAAGCAGGTGGCATTAATTCTTTAATTGCTCCAAAAGCTGCTATTTTAGCAATTGATTCTGTAAATGGTTTAGCCTCTTCAGGAAGAAAAGATGATGATTGGACAGCATTGATAAATGATGATAAAAGTTTGTCTAATCTAACAGCAAATGCACTCAACGATTCAGTACTCATGGGTGTAGCATTCACTAGTTCCCTAAGAACGACATATGGATCAGCTGTTTTTACTGGGACAAGGAAAGAACGAATCAGTTCCTCATATTGTGACCACCTAGTAAGATTCCTGAAGTCTCGCATATCAAGGAGATCAACAACGTGAACAGCAGCAGGAGATCGATAAAGAGCTTCTTTAGCAAGTCTGATAAGGCTTTCCTCTGAAGGAGGACCTTCAGCTAGAGCACTAGCACGAGAACGAATGGCTGCAAACCATGCTTCAAGACTATGTACATGGCCATTGAATAAAGGTAACGCATCAAGGGAATCACGAGTATAACTATAATATCTCGGTGTCTGAGTCAGTCTGTCAGTCGGTAAGGAACTGTGAGGACTGATGACAGGGCCAGCAGTAGTAGCCTGAGAGGTCTGAGTGTCGACATTCACTAAAGTATCACTTGACGGTATGTGAGACATAATGGCAAAGTAGCACGAGAACAAATAAGGCAAAAATAATGAACAATAAAAATGATATAAAATTCTAGAAATGAAAAGATATACAACTAATTCTGCAGAATAATATTTAAATACACTGCAAGAAGAAAGAAAACTCAATTTTAAGGACTATTGACAAAAATAAAAAATTTACATTGAAATATACAAGTAAAAATATTACTGGAGACTGAATTAAATTCAAAATGAGCTGTCTTTACTCTTGCTAATAAAGAAATTAATTAATTAAATTTTTAAATCAATGTGAAAGTATCAAATAAAATTATTAAATTGTAAACTGGGAAATTTTAAATATTTTCTAAGAATGCATAGACAAAACTAAAATATAATTCACAAGATATCAATAAAAGAAAATAACTCACTGCAGAACAAGTTCAAAAATAATTCACTTCAGAACAAGTGCAACAAAATAAAGTATAGAAATAATCACTGCAGTAATAAAGTGTCACTGGGAAAACTCAGGTAAAATAATGAATTAAAATTATGAAGATCAAAAAAAATAAACTGATTGAACACTTTAACTCTTAATTGTAAATTAGACAAAACAATTTACTCAAACAGAGTAAGAAAAACACTTTACGTTAAAAGTAATTGAAATTACATCAAGAGTGAATTTGTTCAAGAATATAAAAATATGAAAAAAAATTAAAACACAGGTACAAAACAGGGAATATAACACTTACAATGACGGAGCACACTTCTTAAATTAATATTCTTACAACAAAATCCTGCTGTGACTGATACAACAAAAATCTTGCTGTGACTGATACGACAAAAATTTTGCTGGCAAAAATAATGGTACACAGTCTGCGAAAAAATTAGAGAAATGAGACACTGTTGGCATACGAAAAAAAATGACACACATAGAAATAAATGGAAAATTTGGTATACTGGGGTGAATATCACTGCAGAATACAACGCTGAAAGAATACAATAAAAAAAAAAATTGAATCACTTCACACAGGGTGACTGACTGGTACACTACACAATAATACTTACTACAGACAGGAGTAGCATAAAGAAAAACACAGCAGAAAAATATAAGATAAGTGAAAACACTGAAAAAATATTCTAAAAATACTGAGTCAAAGAAAATACTGCGTTTACACTGAAAAACACAAGGTTTAGAGTACACAAACAATTTACTATAAATGTCTCACACACGCAAATGTCTTTAAATGCAAGAAAAATTGTTTCAAGAAAATTATCACTGAAGTCGGGAGTAGAAGACGGACGGTGAGTACTGTTGGGGGGGCGGGTGTCTGGTGTCCCGCGCGGTGATGGCTGACGTCACCTACATTCACTGTAGTCGTGAAGAAATGTGCGTTCTAGACGAACTCACATAACTGGCTTTATCCCGTTGGCACCAGCTACAATCTCTTGACCAATTATGTGAGCCAAAACAGTACTAGGACCCGGTACAAGGGTGCAAACAACCACAGGTAGATGAGTGGATGGCTGGTGGTGGTGGTGGGTGGATGCTTCTGCCGCGCACCCCGGGTGGTGGGAGAGTGTGGTGGGGGGGGGGGACGGTGAGGCTGCCGCGTACCCCACTCACCCACGAAGATGTCTTAACCCACTCTATGCCACAGGAATGGTAAAAACCACTCTTAGCATCCAACAGGAAGCACAAAGCGATATAAACAACACTGCAGAGGAACTTGGCTTACTTCTTACTGCGTGGCTTACTTCTCTCTCTCAGCTGGGTTAGAAGCTGGGTTAGCTGGCTGGCTTACCCCACGAGAATGGATGACTGGAAGACGTGTAACGATGCACAAAGCACGGAGGAGCAGTTGGATGACAGGAGACAGGCTGGATGATAGGCTGACTGGCGTTCACTTCCACAGTCTGGCTTACTGACTGGCTTAATTGCAAAATCCGGGTCAACCCCTCGGAGATTGAAGCAATTAGCACACGAACTAAGCCAGGAAGCTTGAAACGGCTGCAACAGGCTTGCAGGCAGTAGGTTTGAGGGGAGTAGGCTGCTGGCTGGAGGGTGTGAGGGGAGGGCATTCACCTTTGACCCTGCTGGCTACTCACAACAGTCTTCAAACGCCTTGAATTACCCTTAAAAACGCAAATCCACGCTCCACACCGCTGCACACCATTTATCATGTGGGAGTTCGATACGTGGATTAGGGTAGAAATACTCACGTAGGCTGTTATACGTATAATTACTGATATGTGGACAGAGCCCGCAGCCGTACCTATCTCCTTGCTTCCACTCGTAACACTGACTAGCCGGCTGGCCAGTACCCCGTAGTGGGTCTTTTGAATTAGTGTCAACTCAGCACAGACCGTGACTCAAGACGGTTGGTCGTTGAGTCAACGGACAGGTTACTGGTAACTGGTTACTACTACTGAGAGTGAAACTTGGGATGAAGTTATACCTGATGTGCAGTGTGCTATAAATTCTGCTTACAATGTTTCTATAGGTGACACTCCACATTATGCACTGTATGGTGTAGATAAACGTTTGCCTTATGAGTTGTTGTATTCTAATCCGAAGCCAAATTACAACCCTGATGATTTCGTAGCAACTCGTACCAGCTTAGCTCAAAGTGTTTTTAGAAGAATCCGTGAAACACTTCATAAATCAACAGCTGAATTTACAAGAGTCGCAAATACTCGAGTAAAGCCATCCAAAATCAAAGTAGGTTCGAGAGTTATGCTGACTAATTTTAACAAAACGTCTGCTATGCCAAAGCTTGATCAAAGGTTTGTTGGTCCTTATCGAGTAGTTGAACATATCACTGGTAATAAGTATAAGGTTAGAGAGATTAGTACTGGTCAGTATAAAGAATCGCATTTGGATCATATGAAGTTAGTATGTGATGATAATGATGTTCCAACCCAGACTAATGTGACAGACTCTGACAATCCTCCTGATCCTGTAATCTCTTCCTCTGATACTCAGTCAGACGATCAACCTGAATGTCGTTATTCCCTACGTACACGACAGGTATTGAGAAATCCTCAAGTATCATTTGTAACTTCCAATTCAGATTGGCCTCAAATACAGCATGAGTTAGCCTATGCTACAGAGTTTGATCCTCCCAGAGATGACACCCATTCTGCATATGCCAATCTTACCCTAGCAGAGTTGGGGTTAAATGTAAATAACCTGTATAGATGAATAATTACAGTATCAACTTATCAGTATTCAAGAATTTTTTTTTTGTGTTCATGTTCTCTCCGCATTCTGAGAGTTAACAGTCTAGATTTGCGTGCACCGAATCTGCTTTCTGTTAAACACTCTTTCTTTGTATATATTCCTTCCTCAGAATCCGTAGATCACACGAATACAGATCGATCGATCAAAATTTTTGTTTTTTATCACTTGTAATCTCAATGTTGAGTTCGTTGTTCATTTGTTGAGTTTTAAGTTGTACTATAGTATACCTTGTATTGCATTACAGTTCAGTTACGTAAGCTTTCATTCCAATGTTCTACTTATGTATCTATAATGTTCATGTTGTGTACTTTGACATTGTATAGAATCAGCCCAAGCCGTATACCTGCCATCTCTAGTTGTATTAGTTGTATGTCGAGACGACATACGTTAGCGTCGCCGAGCTCTCAGTAGTAGTAACCAGTTACCAGTCTCAGTAGTAGTAACCAGTTACCAGTAACCTGTCCGTTGACTCAACGACCAACCGTCTTGAGTCACGGTCTTTCATATTGTGCTGAGCTGACACTAATTCAAAAGACCCACTACGGGGTACTGGCCAGCCGGCTAGGCAGTATTACGAGTGTAGCCAAGGAGGCAAGGTAGCGGCTGCGGGCACTCTCCACATAACAGTAATTATACGTATAACAGCCTACGTGAGTATTTCTACCCTAATCCACGCATCGAACTCCCACGTGATAGAGAGAAACTCCAAATCTCTGGATCAAGATCTCGTCACCGGTGAGACACCTCCTTCAAGGTAACTAAGCATAAAGAACTGAAGCCATATTGTGCGGACGATGACCGGTGTTGTCACTCTCACCAGGTCCACACTACACTCTCACCAGGTCCACACTACACTCTCACCAGGTCCACACTACACTCTCACCAGGTCCACACTACACTCTCACCAGGTCCACACTACACTCTCACCAGGTCCCCACTACACTCTCACCAGGTCCACACTACACTCTCACCAGGTCCACACTACACTCTCACCAGGTCCACACTACACTCTCACCAGGTCCACACTACACTCTCACCAGGTCCACACTACACTCTCACCAGGTCCACACTACACTATCACTAGGTCCACACTACACTCTCACCAGGTCCACACTACACTCTCACCAGGTCCACACTACACTCTCACCAGGTCCACACTACACTATCACTAGGTCCACACTACACTCTCACCAGGTCCACACTACACTCTCACCAGGTCCACACTACACTCTCACCAGGTCCACACTACACTATCACTAGGTCCACACTACACTCTCACCAGGTCCACACTACACTCTCACCAGGTCCACACTACACTCTCACCAGGTCCACACTACACTATCACTAGGTCCACACTACACTCTCACCAGGTCCACACTACACTCTCACCAGGTCCACACTACACTCTCACCAGGTCCACACTACACTCTCACCAGGTCCACAATACACTATCACTAGGTCCACACTACACTCTCACCAGGTCCACACTACACTCTCACCAGGTGCACACTACACTCTCACCAGGTCCACACTACACTCTCACCAGGTCCACACTACACTATCACCAGGTCCACACTACACTCTCACCAGGTCCACCCTACACTCTCACCAGGTCCACACTACACTCTCACCAGGTCCACCCTACACTATCACCAGGTCCACACTACACTCTCACCAGGTCCACACTACACTATCACCAGGTCCACACTACACTCTCACCAGGTCCACACTACACTCTCACCAGGTCCACACTACACTCTCACCAGGTCCACACTACACTCTCACCAGGTCCACACTACACTCTCACCAAGTCCAAACTACACTCTCACCAGGTCCAGACTACACTCTCACCAGGTCCACACTACACTCTCACCAGGTCCACACTACACTCTCACCAGGTCCACACTACACTCTCACCAGGTCCAAACTACACTCTCACCAGGTCCAGACTACACTCTCACCAGGTCCACACTACACTCTCACCAGGTCCACACTACACTCTCACCAAGTCCATACTACACTCTCACCAGGTCCAGACTACACTCTCACCAGGTTCACACTACACTCTCAACAGGTCCACACTACACTCTAACCAGGTCCACACTACACTCTCACCAGGTCCGCACTACACTCTCACCAGGTCAACACTACACTCTCACCAAGTCCACACTACGCTCTCACCAGGTCCACACTACACTCTCACCAGGTCCACACTACACTCTCACCAGGTCCACACTACACTCTCACCAGGTCCACACTACACTCTCACCAGGTCCACACTACACTCGCACCAGGTCCACACTACACTCTCACCAGGTCCACCCTACACTCTCACCAGGTCCACACTACACTCTCACCAGGTCCAGACTACACTCTCACCAGGTCCACACTACACTCTCACCAGGTCCACCCTACACTCTCACCAGGTCCACCCTACACTCTCACCAGGTCCACACTACACTCTCACCAGGTCCACACTACACTCTCACCAGGTCCACACTACACTCTCACCAGGTCCACACTACACTCTCACCAGGTCCAGACTACACTCTCACCAGGTCCACACTACACTCTCACCAGGTCCACACTACACTCTCACCAGGTCCACACTATACTCTCACCAGGTCCACACTACACTCTCACCAGGTCCAGACTACACTCTCACCAGGTCCACACTACACTCTCACCAGGTCCACACTACACTCTCACCAGGTCCACCCTACACTCTCACCAGGTGCACACTACACTCTCACCAGGTCCACCCTACACTCTCACCAGGTACACACTACACTCTCACCAGGTCCACACTACACTCTCACCAGGTGCACACTACACTCTCACCAGGTCCACCCTACACTCTCACCAGGTACACACTACACTCTCACCAGGTCCACACTACACTCTCACCAGGTTCACACTACACTCTCACCAGGTACACACTACACTCTCACCAGGTCCACACTACACTCTCACCAGGTCCACACTACACTCTCACCAGGTCCACACTACACTCTCACCAGGTCCACAGTACACTCTCACCAGGTCCACACTACACTCTCAGCAGGTCCAAACTACACTCTCACCAGGTCCAGACTACACTCTCACCAAGTCCAGACTACACTCTCACCAGGTCCAGACTACACTCTCACCAGGTCCACACTACACTCTCACCAGGTCCACACTACACTCTCACCAGGTCCACACTACACTCTCACCAGGTCCAGACTACACTCTCACCAGGTCCACACTACACTCTCACCAGGTCCACACTACACTCTCACCAATTCCATACTACACTCTCACCAGGTCCAGACTACACTCTCACCAGGTTCACACTACACTCTCACCAGGTCCACACTACACTCTCACCAGGTCCGCACTACTCTCTCACCAGGTCCACACTACACTCTCACCAAGTCCACACTACACTCTCACCAGGTCCACACTACACTCTCACCAGGTCCACACTACACTCTCACCAGGTCCACACTACACTCTCACCAGGTCCACACTTCACTCTCACCAGGTCCAAACTACACTCTCACCAGATCCACACTACACTCTCACCAGGTCCACACTACACTCTCACCAAGTCCATACTACACTCTCACCAGGTCCAGACTACACTCTCACCAGGTTCACACTACACTCTCACCAGGTCCACACTACACTCTAACCAGGTCCACACTACACTCACCAGGTCCGCACTACACTCTCACCATGTCCACACTACTCTCACCAGGTCCACACTACATTCTCACCAGGTCCACACTACACTCTCACCAGGTGCACACTACACTCTCACCAGGTCCACCCTACACTCTCACCAGGTCCACACTACACTCTCACCAGGTCCACACTACACTCCCACCAGGTCCACACTACACTCTCACCAGGTCCACACTACACTCTCACCAGGTACATACTACACTCTCACCAGGTTCACACTACACTCTCACCAGGTACACACTACACTCTCACCAGGTCCACACTACACTCTCACCATGTCCACACTACACTCTCACCAGGTCCACACTACATTCTCACCAGGTCCACACTACACTCTCACCAGGTGCACACTACACTCTCACCAGGTCCACCCTACACTCTCACCAGGTACACACTACACTCTCACCAGGTCCACACTACACTCTCACCAGGTCCACACTACACTCTCACCAGGTCCACACTACACTCTCACCAGGTCCACACTACACTCCCACCAGGTCCACACTACACTCTCACCAGGTCCACACTACACTCTCACCAGGTCCACACTACACTCTCACCAGGTCCACACTACACTCTCACCAGGTCCACACTACACTCTCACCAGGTCCACACTACACTCTCACCAGGTCCACACTACACACTCACCAGGTCCACACTACACTCTCACCAGGTCCACTTGTGAAGGCTTACTCAGCCCAGTAACAACTTCAGACAGTATTACCAAGGCTGGCTCCTCCTCAGGAAAATTAATGAATAGAA
This sequence comes from Cherax quadricarinatus, assembly GCF_038502225.1. Lineage (NCBI taxonomy): Eukaryota > Metazoa > Arthropoda > Malacostraca > Decapoda > Parastacidae > Cherax > Cherax quadricarinatus. The sequence continues at coordinate 25,425,416 of NC_091353.1, forward strand.
AAAGAAATAATAACAGACAAACATAAACACTTCATTATATATAAAATATAAAATATACAACACTTAAATATGAAATATTAATCCTATATTAAAGAAAATGAAAAATTAAAAATATAAATGATAACTGAATTCAATGCTAATATAAAACTTGGGTGTCTGGTGTTGGTGACACTGCTTGTTGAAATCGTAGCCGTTGCCGATGATGGGGGGGGGGTCGCATGTGTTGGTTACAACCCACTGGCTAGTTCTTCACAGTATAGCCTTGAGTATTCTATCCCGTTGACAGGAAAGCAGGTTCTTTACCGCTGCAATGATGAGGGGTTACGTCCTGCAATTTCATACAGGTGCACAGATAATTAAATCCAAAAATGGGAAGTCTCAGGACGTTAGTCCATCTCCATCAATTCTACTCGTTGATTGACAGGTGACCCTCTCTGTCATCCAAGCTGGAAAGATAGACAGGTTACCCACTGCTTAAGAAATCATTCTCCATGATAAGTACAATACCTAAAAGATGTGGTGACTATTACAACAGTCAACTCAGAGCAAGACTGAAAGGACTAAGTTTATTATTGGTCAAAAGTGAAGCTTTCAACCAATAAATCCACTAGAATACAAGGCAGGCATGTACTTACAGTAGTGCTGGGAGCTGTGAGTCTAGTGATTACTGTTTGGACCGGAGCCCCACACGTCATCTTTCGGGGGGGGGGGTAAGAAGGAGGGGAAGGGATAATGGGAGCTTGACTGACCCTACCTTAACAAGCAGCCGACAATCAAACTATCACTTTCGGGGAGGGGGAAAAAAGGCGGGAATAGCAGGAGCTTGACTTACCCTACCTTAACAATTAGCCGGCAATGAAACTATTGTTACTATATACTTCCTTGCTACTCCTATCTATTGAACTTTTCCCTCACACTCCCCCATACCAAGACTTATAGTCCAGGAGTATAAGAAAAATAGGCGAGGAAAAAGTTCTAACATGTGGAAGTCGCGTAAGGCAACAAATCTTCTACTGACTGTCACGACTTAACCAGTCAGAGAAATAATTGGATGAACCATTGATATACACAATATGAAACTTAAAAGCCTGGAGTGCCAATGTCCACCTCAAGAGGCGACTGTTGGTTCCCTTAAAAGTTTCTAGGTATATCAAAGGTTTGTGGTCCGTTTCTAAAATGAATTCTTTTCCCAGCAAATAAAATTTAAGTTTGGAGATACCCCACACAAGGACTAAACATTCCTTTTCTATTGTGGAGTATCTCGTTTCTGCGGGAAGGAGTTTCCGGCTTAGGAAGCATACAGGGAAGGGAGTACCATCATGGTATTGTAGTAACACTGCACCTAAGCCAGTATTGGAGGCATCAGTTTTTAAACAAAATGTTTTATTAATATCTGGAATCTTAAGTATAGGGTCTTTCGAAAAGATATGTTTAATCTCATTAAACTTTTCCCAAGCTACGTCGGAAAGTTCAAAAGGTTCCTTCACAGACTTTTTAAGGAAGTCGGATAAGATGCCTGTAAGATCAGTAAGGTTCTGGATAAACCGTGCATAAAAATTTACAGAACCAAGAAAGATACGCATGAGCTTCTTGGTTTTGAGGAATTTAAATTCTAATAAAGCTTTGATCTTACTGGGGAGAGGCTGCAGAGAGTTATTAGAAAGTATCAGTCCAAGATATCTAATCTTGTTATACCCAAGGAAGCATTTCTTCGGCTTGGCAGTGAGGCTATATGAGCGTAACCTACGCAAAACTGATGTTAATGTTTGGATATGTTCGCCCCACATGGATGTCATTACATAAATGTTATCAAAATAAACTGAAACATTTGGCATATTAACCAAGACCTTTCTCATCAGTCTCACGTAGGTAGCACAGGCAGTTACCAAACCGAAGGGCATAGTTCTATATTGCATCAGTCCTTGGTGTGTAGGAAAAGCGATGTACTTCTTAGAAGAAGGATGTAACATTACTTGATGATATGCCTGCGCAATATCAATCTCTGAAAAGAAGGAAGAGTCATAAAATTTGTGTAGATCGCTATCTATTAAGGGCATAGGCTCAGCATCCCACCGAGTTATAGCATTAAGGCCTCTGAAGTCAATAGCAAGTCTATATAAATTATCCTCCTTCTTAACCATGACTACTGGTGAACAATATGATGATACTGAAGGTTCAATGATCTTTAGTTTTAATAATTTGTCTACCTCTCGGTCAAATGCATCCCTAAGGTGAACTGGAACTGGGTATAATTTTTGGTTGATAGGATTGTCCGTCACTAAGTCAATCTTATGGACTACCGTGGAGGTAACACCTGGAATATCAGTAAAGACGTCTGAAAAGTTACTCACACATTGAAGTAGTTCATGTCTCTTATGGTCATCTAAAGATTCATTAATATTAATGTTGGTTGCGCCCGAGTGGTCAAGAGTCACCAAGTCATGTAGTTCTTCATCATAGTCTAAGTTACAGATATCAATTACGCACACCTTACATTCTTCAGTTGTCGTATCAAGTTCGTGTGGAAAAACTAAGTCAAAGTTATTAAGGCATTTGACTGAATTTCTTCGGTAATATTTCTTAAGGATGTTGATATGATAAAGCTTAGGTTTCCCCTTGACTTCTATGAGGTAGTCAACTTTCCCACAAATTTTTAATACTTTATATGGACCTTTCCATGCTACTAATAATTTATTTGACTTGATAGACAAAAGAACCAGAACTTCATCCCCTACTTTAAAGCTTCTCCTCTGACTTTTGGAATCAAAATAGGTTTTGTACTGGTCCATTGACAGGCTTATGTTTTTCGAAACTATGTCAGAGGTCTCAAGTTTGGATCTAAGGTCAAGGAGAAACTGGTAAGAAGACTGAACCTCAGCACTCACCTCCTCATTAGTCCATAAGTCATGAAGGATGGACAATGGACCTCTGGCCTGTCTACCATAGAGAAGTTCAAAAGGTGAAAACCCCAAAGAGTCACTGGGAACTTCCCTCATGGCAAACAAAGCACAGGGTAGGTAACGATGCCACTCCTTAGGTTTAAGGGAGCAAAGTTTCCTTAAAATGGACTTGAGAATCGAATGCTGTCGCTCAATCCTCCCATTACAGCTGGGATGATAGGGTGTGGTGAAGAGAGGCTTCACTCCCAGAAGTTGGTATAGATGTTGCATTAAGTCAGATGTGAATTGTGTCCCACGGTCAGACAAAATTTCTCTAGGGATGCCCACTCTGGAGAAGATGGACAAAAGGGCTTCAGCCACCTCTGTAGTGGTTATGGTCTTTAAGGGTATGGCTTCAGGGAAACTCGAAGCATAATCAACTAATGTTAATATATATCTATGTCCCCCAGATGAAAGTGGTGATAAAGGACCAACGATGTCAAAAGCTACTCTTTCAAAGGGTACCGTAAAGACTGGCATTTTGACCATAGGTACTCGCCTGGTACCTCGGTAGGATGACAGTTGGCAAACTTTATACGATCTACAATAGGTAGTGACATCTGAGGACATTTTTGGCCAAAAATAGGTTTCCCTAATTTTATTTAAGGTTTTACGATGCGAGAAATGTCCGGCCACTGGCAGGTCATGAGCCATTTTAAGAACAGTCTCTCTGCATTGACTTGGAACAACTAAGATGGAATAGTCTATCTCATCTGAATTTAATTTGAATACTGACTTGTACAAGATACCTTTTATATATTCAAATTTATATGAAAAGTTTTTCCTTTGGATCACTTGATTTTGTTTAGCGGCATTATGGCAATTCTGAAGAGAAGGGCAATTACGTTGTAAATTGACAAAGGAGTCCTTCGATATATCTAAAGGCTTAAAGTCAGGGAAAATCAAAGGATGGACAATAGGAGAAGCCTGGGCTTTGGTCTGAGCCCTAGTCAAGACATTTATGGTATCGGAGGTGATATCTTCACTTTCATCTAACAAGTGAACCGGTGATCTTACTACCTCGCTTTCGAGAGTAGCATCACTGGTTTTTAATCCCACATGAATCTCACGAGAGATTGTCTCATCTGAACTTTCGAGGGGCTTCTCTGACTCTACAGGAAGAGGATCTGAAACACTTATGTCCACCTTTGGTGATGAAAGGTCAACCTCAGAAGGAAGAATGGCACCTTTTACATTACCTATTAGTACAGAGCAAGAAGTGATGAGAGCTAGTACGGCTTCAGACCAACCTGTGAACCATTTAGACCTAATGTAACAATGGATGGTAGGAAAAGTGTCCGTACGGCCCAAGTAGTCTGAAAGTATAGCAGAGGAATGAGTTTTTTTAAGGTTAGGGAACAGCTTATCAGAAATGACTATACATGTGCATCCAGTGTCTCGTAAAATGGTAGATACATTAAGTCCATTAACTGTTCCTGAACAGAAGGGTGCTTGGTCATTACAGTCTTTAAAACATCTTCCAACTCTTTGGACCTTCTTAGAAGGACAATCTGGACGTTTATATCCCTTAACACCACACAAATGACAAACAGGAATAAAAGAAGTCATTTTACTTTCCACTAGAGGCTTTGATTTCTTAAGGTCTGATGAACCCTTGCCCTTACGGTTCGATCCCTTTAGGTCTTTATAGGAATTGTGAGCCTCAGCATACAGGTCAGCAGCCTCAGCAACTTCCTCAGCTTTAATCAGGTTACGTTCTCTGAAAAATGTTCGTATCTGGTGAGGAAGAGCTGTCAGGAACTGGTCAGCAACCATGAAGTCTCTAAGAGATTTATAACTGCGACCAATTCCTGAACTCTCTATCCAAAAGTCGAAGAAACGAGTGTTACTTGTAACTGCTGAAAGTTCTGGCCAGGCTGTAAGGTGGCATACCTGAAATCTTTCCTGTAAGAATTAGTGGTTTTTTGATATGCTTTAAGGATTGCCTTCTTCAGTATGTTATAATTACATATAATATCCTGCGACAAAGTTGCATAGATATTCAAAGCTGTACCGGAAAATAACATTCCTAACCTGGTAGCCCAGGTGTCAGCAGGCCATTCACAGAGGGTAGCGGTATTTTCAAACCTGATAATGTATGAAGTTATGTCTTCCCCCTCTGTGAAGGGAGGTAAATTAGGTGTTGGAATATGTCCACTAACTGCATGATGTTCAACTACTCCTTCCTCTAATTGTTGTTGTGTAAGAGTTAACTTTTCATTCTCTAATTCAAGGCGAGATTTTTCGAGCTCGCGATCCTTTTCTCTCTCTATTAACTCATGCTCTCTAGCTTTTTCCTCAACTTCTCTATCCTTTGCTCTTTCCTCAAGTTCTCTTATTTTAGCCTGTTCCTCACGTATTTTAGCCTGTTCCTCACGTTCTCTATCCTTTGCTCTTTCCTCAAGTTCTCTTAATTTAACTTGTTCTTCACGTACTCTAGCTCTCTCCTCATGATCAAGTCCATCTCTCTCTCTTTCTGTCTTTCTTGGATTTCTCTCTCAATTCTCTCTCTCTCCTTTTTCTCTTCTCTTTCCCTTTCTAACTGTCTTTCTTCTCTCTCAATTCTCTCTCTTTCAAGTCTTTCCTGGATCTTAGCACTAATGAAAGATTCTAAATTTTTCCCTGTTATTCCTGACTTACTTCCAGCATTCATCCAAAACTGATATTCCTCCATATTTGCAAAAATAACTTAAACTATCAGGGGAAATGAAACGAGTATTAAAGAAAACAGAGGGTTCAATTCCTGCTCCACTCAAACTGTAAATAAACCAGAGGGCTCGATCCCTGCTTCAATTCAACAATATGTATTAATGAAAACGAAGGGTTCTATGCCGGCTCCGAGCAAACAGTAAGTAGAATGGGGTCACTTGACCATCCAATCTTCTCACCAACAAATCAAGAGTGTCGTACGACAGTTCCCTTGATAAAATAAAGAGCTCAATGAAACAAATTGTCACTGGAAAATCTCTGGTCCCTAGAGTCTAATCCTCCAAAGTGTTTCAAGCTCGAACAAAAATAGATGGCAGAATTAACTAGTATTCCTGCCTTGACTTGACTTACAATAAATTGAGACTATAACAATCACCAAATCTTTCAAATACCTGTACTGTAGTCCTACCATAGAGAATGATTACTCATGGCTGGTGGTAACCGTCTGTGGTATACGGCGTTGAAGTTCCAAGGGTAGATTTGAGATGGAATTGAATCTTGATTCAGTAGAGTTGATCCTGGCAAGGTCGCCACTTGTGAAGGCTTACTCAGCCCTGTAACAACTTCAGAGAGTATTACCAAGGCTGGCTCCTCCTCAGGAAAATTAATGAATAGCGAAAGAAATAATAACAGACAAACATAAACACTTTATTATATAGAAAATATAAAATATAAAACACTTAAATATGAAATATTAATCCTACATTAAAGAAAATGAAAAATGAAAAATATAAATGATAACTGAATTCAATGCTAATATAAAACTTGGGTGTCTGGTGTTGGTGACACTGCTTGTTGAAATCGTAGCCGTTGCCGATGATGGGGTGGGGAGGGTCGCAGGTGTTGGTTACAACCCACTGGCTAGTTCTTCACAGTATAGCCTTGAGTATTCTATCCCGATGACAGGAAAGCAGGTTCTTTACCGCTGCATTGATGAGGGGTTATGTCCTGCAATTTCATACAGGTGCACAGGTAATTAAATCCAAAAAGGGGAAGTCTCAGGACGTTAGTCCATCTCCATCAATTCTACTCGTTAATTGGCAGGTGACCCTCTCTGTCATCCAAGCTGGAAAGATAGACAGGTTACCCACTGCTTAAGAAATCACTCTCCATGATAAGTACAATACCTAAAAGATGTGGTGACTATTACAACAGTCAACTTAGAGCAAGACTGAAAGGACTAAGTTTATTATTGGTCAAAAGTGAAGCTTTCAACCAATAAATCCACTAGAATACAAGGCAGGCATGTACTTACAGTAGTGCTGGGAGCTGTGAGTCTAGTGATTACTGTTTGGACCGGAGCCCCACACGTCACCTTTCGGGGGGGGGGGGAGGAGGGGAAAGAATAGCTGCAGCTAGACTGACCCTACCTTAACAAGCAGCCGGCAATCAAACTATCACTTTCGGGGAGGGGGAAAAAAGGCGGGAATAGCGGGAGCTTGACTTACCCTACCTTAACAATTAGCCGGCAATGAAACTATTGTTACTATATACTCCCTTGCTACTCCTATCTATTGAACTTTTCCCTCACATCCACACTACACTCTCTTCATTCCTTTTTGCTGTTTTTTTAACTAACTATTCCCTTTTTGCTCTGCTTAAAATAACAAAATTTAAAAATGGATATCTCAACCAAATTCACCCAGTTAGGTGAAAAATACATGGAAGACTAAACTTATGGTGACAAAGATAACATGCCCAGACATGTTCTGCATACTTCAGAAATTAAAAATTAAGCAAAATTATGATCTTTAATATTCTTTGAAGATAGTGTGACCATAGTGTTGGTATTGTAACCTTGTCTAAACTCTCCAGACTGACCATAGTGTTGGTATTGTAACCTTGTCTAAACTCTCCAGACTGACCATAGTGTTGGTATTGTAACCTTGTCTAAACTCTCCAGACTGACCATAGTGTTGGTATTGTAACCTTGTCTAAACTCTCCAGACTGACCATAGTGTTGGTATTGTAACCTTGTCTAAACTCTCCAGACTGACCATAGTGTTGGTATTGTAACCTTGTCTAAACTCTCCAGACTGACCATAGTGTTGGTATTGTAACCTTGTCTAAACTCTCCAGGCTGAAGAATAGGTAGTTGAAATGAAGTTAAAATTCTTCATGTATCCTCTGATACAATGATAAAATGATATATAAAAAAATATCTAAAATATATTCGATGGTAGTATAAGTCGCATAATTGATGGTGATGATGTGTATGGTGATGATGTGATTGATGGTGATGATGTGATTGATGGTGATTATATGTGTGAACGACATCATCCAATGAATGGTTTTGAAAACCGACAAGTTGAAGAATTGAGACATGAAATATATGGGAATCTTTACTGAAGAAACGTTTCGCCACACAGTGGCTTCATCAGTCCAGTACCAAGCAGGAAGTTATAAGGAGAGGAGGAGTTTGAGGTAATCAGTCCTTCAGCCTGGAGTCGATGTGTTCAGTCCATCACTCTTGTAAGAAGTACAGCACAGAGCCAGAGAGGTGACTTATATACTGGAGTCAGGTGAGACCAAGCAGGAGGAGGCGGGATCACAGTGGGACCTGCCACTAGTGTAAGTAGGTCTTCGTCCAAAGGTTGGACAAGCGTTGAAGAATTCTCTGTATCAAAATCCCATGATGTTGCAGTGTCTGCAGATGTCATGAATGGTTTCGAAAACCGACTTTGTATTGGACTGATGAAGCCAATGTGTGGTGAAACGTTTCTTCAATAAAGATTCCCATATGTTGCACAAATGTCTCAATTCTTCAACTCGTCGGTTTTCAAAACCATTCATTGGATGATGTCGTTCACACATATTGCCATTAATCACATCATCATCAAACACATTATCGCCATCAATCACATTATCACCTTCAATCACATCATCACCATCAATCACATCACCATCAATCACATCATCACCATGAATCACATTATCACCATCAATCACATCATCACCATGAATCACATCACCATCAATCACATTATCACCTTCAATCACATCATCACCATCAATCACATCATCACTATCAAACACTTCGTCACCATCAATTATGCGACTTTGTTATACTACCATCTAAAAGATTTTTAGATATTTTTTTATATATCAAGGCTTATCATTTTATCATTGTATCAGAGGATACCTGAAGAATTTTAAGTTTATTCCAACTACCTAATCTTCAGTCTCTAGAGATTAGGCAAGGTTTGAACACTTGTCCAACCTTCGGACGAAGGCCTATTTACACTAGTGGATGGTCCCACTGTGATCCCGCCTCTTCCTGCTTCCACTGCAGTATATAAGTCACCTCTTTGGCCCTATGCTGTGAGGGACTGATTATCTCAAACTCCTCCTCTCCTTATACCTTCCGGCTTTGCATTGGACTGATGAAGTCACTGTGTGGCGAAACGTTTCTTCAATAGAGATTCCCATACGTTGCATAAGTGTCTCAATTCTTCGACATCATCCTACACATCATCTCTAATAAAAAATTTAAGCTTTCCCGAAATACCCGAAATACTAAGAAATGAAAACTGTCATTATTATTTGCGACCACTGTCAGCCTCAGAGTTATCTCTGAATTACCAGACCTTGCCACGTGGAGGCCAGTGGTTCGTCTTTAAGGTCCACCCACCCACTTGCTGTGTTCTTGATGCTTTCCCCAGGTTCATGTGTCCAGGAGTCCATCTGTGTCCCCTCAGATGCTCCCCCTTCCCCACTTTCCCAAGGTCTGCCTCAACAACCAGTATCTCTTTCTTTCCCAGGTCCATGTGTCCAGGAGTCCATCTGTGTCCCCTCAGATGCTCCCCCTTCCCCACTTTCCCAAGGTCTGCCTCAACAACCAGTATCTCTTTCTTTCCCAGGTCCATGTGTCCAGGAGTCCATCTGTGTCCCCTCAGATGCTCTCCCTTCCCCATTTTCCCAAGGTCTGCCTACGCAACCAGTATCTCTTTCTTTTCCAGGTCCATGTGTCCAGGAGTCCATCTGTGTCCCCTTAGATGCTCTCCCTTCCCCACTTTCCCAAGGTCTGCCTCAACAACCAGTATCTCTTCCTTTCCCAGGTCCATGTGTCCAGGAGTCCATCTGTGTCCCCTCAGATGCTCTCCCTTCCCCACTTTCCCAAGTTCTGCCTACGCAACCAGTATCTCTTTCTTTCCCAGGTCCATGTGTCCAGGAGTCCATCTGTCCGCCTCAGATATTCTCCCTTCCCCACTTTCCCAAGGTATTCTCGCTTTTCCCAGGTCCATGTGTCCAGAAATCCATCCGTGGGCCCCCGGATGTCTCCCCTTCCTCACTTCCCTTAGAATATCTTCCAGTCTCAGCCTTCCCCAGGTTATGTATCCCGAAGTCAGCTCAGCCACCCCCAGTGATCTAGCTAGATGAAAACGAGGTCTTGTCTAGCTGGTCTACGGTAGAGACTGTCCAGGTGGATGGAATTACAGGAGGGGACACGCAGAAAACTGCGTCCTGTAATTACACGCACCAAGACAGTCTAGACCATAAGTCAGCCAGACGCAGCCAAGCTACCGTCCAGTTCGGCCACCAAGGCCTGGCCACTCAGTGAAAATTTGGGAGTTCTATTTATTTTATACAATTCATCTACATTATTGTACTTAATCAGCAGTTTAAGTGTGTTTATGAATGTTTTATTCTGTGTAGATGAATTCTCGTGTATTAATCTGTATGTCCACATCTATGAGAACTATAATAAGTGTTGGACTGTATGTTTTTATTTCGTTATTAGCCTTATGTATTTGTAATAGGAGCAGTTACAAGAACCCGGCACAATGGAAATAAGTTACTTTGACTTTTTTGGAGTTATCCTGGGTAATTTACACATATTTTAATATGTATAATAATTTGTGTAGCTGTATTTATGTGTACCTGCACCTAAATAGTCTTATGCACACACACTTATTTTCACACTCATTTGTGCATTTCCACAACCACGGCTGCGGACTCACCATCATTCATACACGTACAAAACAACGCACACGCTCTCTCACACACACATATATATGTATAACACACACTGATCGCCTCGTACACTAATATGCTTGTAATCACAAATACACACACACACACACACACACACACACACACGTCCATCTATACCACACGCACGTATCTATTCAAATTTGTATTCATTTATATATGCAGTTTCCCTCACGGTTGTTACAATTATGTTTTTTTTTTTTTCAAAATAAAGTCGAGAAGTTGTGGGTAGAAAAAAAAATCAGACTTCCTCAAGTTAGGGAACTCAGGAACTTTATATATTTCAATATTCTGATGAAGAATGTTGGTTCTCGCCATGTTGAAGACATCCATTGTGAGTCAGGTACAGAAGACTCTACCATGAATTATATTTTGGAAGACAAAGTTCTCTAAATCATTTTTAAACATTTTAACTAATTTCTTTCTATTTTCAAATTTTCACATTTTCACTTACCTAACATCTTCTAGACCATCATAAAACATTATCCCCCCCACGGACTATAAACATTATGGGATGAAAATAAAAACTAGCAGCTGGGGATATTCGATCCCTTGACATGGACAACTAATATGGTGGGTCTTACCCACTGGTCAGTGCGTCTCCGACTTACTAACATTCTACATTATGATGTCATGTTCTGTGATGTGTAAATGTTAGCAGAATTATAAAATTAATGTTGTATTGTAATGTTCTGCGATGTTTAATTGTTAGTATGTATTATACCTTGAATGGTGTAGCACACAATGTTGTTTCTTCAACATTAATGTTTATGCCATTAAGAATACTTAATGTTTAAAGGGTATTTTCGTTGTAATAACTGGTAACATAACTATTTTTTACTTGGTTAAATTTTTTTAAAAGTTTTTGTGATTCATAAATCAAATAAAATCTTAGAGAAACTTACGTTGCAGAAGTGATGAGAAAAATAACATAAAAAAAGGAAACCAGAAGTATTTTTTTTTTTTAGAAATAAAGCATTTGAGGACTGGCAAGAGTTCTGGAAGAAAGTTGAGGAGTATCAAGAGTTCTGGAAGAAAGCTGAGGAGTATCAAGAGCTCTGGAAGAAAGTTGAGGAGTATCAAGGGTTCTAGAAGAAAGTTGAGGAGTATCAAGAGTTCTGGAAGAAAGTTGAGGAGTATCAAGAGTTCTGGAAGAAAGTTGAGGAGTGGGAAGAGTTCTGGAAGAAAGTTGAGGAGTGGGAAGAGTTCTGGAAGAAAGTTGAGGAGTGGGAAGAGTTCTGGAAGAAAGTTGAGGAGTGGGAAGAGTTCTGGAAGAAAGTGTAGAGTTCAACAAATATTTATTATAACATTCGGCAACACAAAATATTACTGTGGAGTCAGTAATTACAGTTAGCTAATTATCATATAAACTTGAAGAAATAATAAAATTACAAGTAATGACGATGAAGTTTATCTGGTAAACAAAAGTATAATATTAAAATGGTATAAAATACCGACAGGTTGTAAGGTAAGACACATATGCAACAGTTAGGTATCTTTATTATGAAACGTTTCGCCTACACAGTAGGCTTCTTCAGTCGAGTACAGAAAAGTTGATAGAAGCAGAAGATACTTGAAGACGATGTAATCAGTCCATCACCCTTAAAGTTTTGAGGTGGTCAGTCCCTCAGTCTGGAGAAGAGCATTGTTCCAAAGTCTGAAACAATATTGTTTCAGACTACAGAACAATGCTCTTCTCCAGACTGAGGGACTGACCACCTCAAAACTTTAAGGTAGGGTAAGTCAAGCTCCCGCTATTCCCGCCTTTTTTCCCCCTCCCCGAAAGTGATAGTTTCATTGCTGGCTACTTGTTAAGGTAGGGTAAGTCAAGCTCCCGCTATTCCCGCCTTTTTTCCCCCACCCCGAAAGTGATAGTTTGACTGCCGGCTGCTTGTTAAGGTAGGGTCAGTCTAGCTCCCGCTATCCCTTCCCCTCCTTCCCCCCCCCCCGAAAGGTGACGTGTGGGGCTCCGGTCCAAACAGTAATCACTAGACTCACAGCTCCCAGCACTACTGTAAGTACATGCCTGCCTTGTATTCTGGTGGATTTATTGGTTGAAAGCTTCACTTTTGACCAATAATAAACTTAGTCCTTTCAGTCTTGCTCTAAGTTGACTGTTGCAATAATCACCATATCTTTTAGGTATTTTACTTATCATGGAGAGTGATTTCTTAAGCAGTGGGTAACCTGTCTATCTCTCCAGCTTGGATGACAGAGAGGGTCACCTGCCAATCAACGAGTAGAACTGATGGAGATGGACTAACGTCCTGAGACTTCCCCTTTTTGGATTTGATTACTTGTGCACCTGTATGAAATTGCAGGACGTAACCCCTCATCATTACAGCGGTAAAGAACCTGCTTTCCTGTCATCGGGATAGAATACTCATGGCTATACTGTGAAGAATGAACCGGTGGGTTGTAACCAACACCTACGACCCCCCCTCCCCCCCATCATCATCAGCAACGGCTACAATTTCAACAACACGCAGTGTCACCAACACCAGACACCCAAGTTTTATATTAGCGTTGAATTCAGTAATCATTTATATTTTTCATTTTTCATTTCTTTAATGTAGGATTAATATTTCATATGTAAGTGTTTTATATTTTATATTTTCTATATAATAAAGTGTTTATGTTTGTCTGTTATTATTTCTTTTTCTATTCATTAATTTTCCTGAGGAGCCAGCCTTGGTAATACTGTCTGAAGTTATTACAGGGCTGAGTAAGCCTTCACAAGTGGCGACCTTGCTAGGATCAACTCTACTGAATCAAGATTCAACTCCATCTCGAATCTACCATTGAAACTTCAACGCCGCATACCACAGATGGTTACCACCAGCCATGAGTAATCATTCTCTATGGTAGGACTACAGTACAGGTATTTAAAAGATTTGGTGATTGTTATGGTCTCAATTTATTGTAAGTCAAGTCAAGGCAGGAATACTAGTTAATTCTGCCATCTATTTTTGTGTGAGCTTGAAACACTTTGGAGGATTAGACTCTAGGGACCCGAGATTTTCCAGTGACAATTTGTTTCATTGAGCTCTTTATTATATCAAGGGAACTGTCATAGGACACTCTTGATTTGTTGGTGAGAAGATTGGATGGTCAAGTGACCTCATTATACTTACTGTTTGCTCGGAGCCGGCATAGAACCCTTCGTTTTAATTAATACATGTTGTTTAATTGAAGCAGGGATCGAGCCCTCTGGTTTATTTACAGTTTGAGCGGAGCAGGAATTGAACCCTCTGTTTTCTTTAATACCCGTTACATTTCCCCTGATAGTTTAAGTTATTCTTGCAAGCATGGAGGAATACCAGTTTTGGATGAACGCTGGAAGTAAGTTAGGAATAACAGGGAAAAATTTAGAATCTTTCATTAGTGCTAAGATCCAGGAAAGACTTGAAAGAGAGAGAACTGAGAGAGAAGAGAGACAGTTAGAAAGGGAAAGAGAAGAAGAAAAGGAGAGAGAGAGAATCGAAAGAGAAGAGAAAAAGGAGAGAGAGAGAATCGAAAGAGAAGAGAAAAAGGAGAAAGAGAACCTTGAAAGACAGGAGAGAAAGGAGAGAGAGAGAATTGAGAGAGAAATCCAAGAAAGACAGTTAGAAAGAGAAAGAGAAGACAAAAAGGAGCGTGATAGACTTGATCGTGAAGAAAGAGCTAGAGAACGTGAGGAACAGGCTAAAATACGTGAGGAACAGGCTAAAATACGTGAGGAACAGGCTAAAATAAGAGAACTTGAGGAAAGTGCAAAGGATAGAGAAGTTGAGGAAAAAGCTAGAGAACTTGAGTTAATAGAGAGAGAAAAGGATCGCGAGCTCCAAAAATCTAGCCTTGAATTATAGAATAAAAAGTTAACTTTTACACAACAACAATTAGAGGAAGGAGTAATGGAACAACGTGCAGTCAGTGCACATATTCCAACACCTAATTTACCTCCCTTCACAGAGGGGGAAGACATAACTTCATACATTATCAGGTTTGAAAATACTGCTACCCTCTGTGAATGGCCTGCTGACACCTGGGCTACCAGGTTAGGAATGTTATTTTCTGGTACAGCCTTGAATATCTATGCAACTTTGTCGCAGGATATCATATGTAATTATAACCTACTGAAGAAGGCAATCCTTAAAGCATATCAAAAAACCACTAATTCTTACAGGAAAGATTTCAGGTATGCCACCTTACAGCCTGGCCAGAACTTTCAGCAGTTACAGGTAACACTCTTTCGTTTGTTCGACTTTTGGATAGAGAGTTCAGGAATTGGTCGCAGTTATGAATCTCTTAGAGACTTCATGGTTATTGACCAGTTCCTGACAGCTCTTCCTCACCAGATACGAACATTCATCAGAGAACGTAACCTGATTAAAGCTGAGGAAGTTGCTGAGGCTGCTGACCTGTATGCTGAGGCTCATAATTCCTATAAAGACCTAAAGGGATCGAACCCTAAGGGCAAGGGTTCATCAGACCTTAAGAAATCAAAGCCTCTAGTGGAAAGTAAAATGACTTCTTTTATTCCTGTTTGTCATTTGTGTGGTGTTAAGGGACATAAACGTCCAGACTATCCTTCTAAGAAGGTCCAAAAAGTTGGAAGATGTTTTAAAGACTGTAATGACCAAGCACCCTTCTGTTCAGGAACAGTTAATTGACTTAATCTATCTACCATTTTACGAGACACTGGATGCACATGTATAGTCATTTCTGATAAGCTGTTCCCTAACCTTAAAGAAACTCATTCCTCTGCTATACTTTCAGACTACTTGGGCCGTACAGACACTTTTCCTACCATCCGTTGTTACATTAGGTCTAAATGGTTCACAGGTTGGTCTGAAGCCGTACTAGCTCCCATCACTTTTTGCTCCGTACTAATAGGTAATGTAAAAGGTGCCATTCTTCCTTCTGAGATTGACCTTTCATCACCAAAGGTGGACATAGGTGTTTCAGATCCTCTTTCTGTAGAGTCAGAGAAGCCCCTCGAAAGTTCAGATGAGACAATGTCTCGTGAGAATCATGTGGGATTAAAAACCAGTGATGCTACTCTCGAAAGCGAGGTAGTAGGATCACCGGTTCACTTATTAGATGAAAGTGAAGATATCACCTCCGATACTATAAATGTCTTGACTAGGGCTCAGACCAAAGCCCAGGCTTCTCCTACTGTCCATCCTTTGATTTTCCCTGACTTTAAGCCTTTAGACATATCGAAGGACTCCTTTGTCAATTTACAATGTAATTGCTCTTCTCTTCAGAATTGTCATAATGCCGCTAAACAAAATCAAGTTATCCAAAGGAAAAACTTTTCATATAAATTTGAATATAATAAAAGGTATCTTGTACAAGTCAGTATTCAAATTAAATTCAGATGAGGCAGACTATTCCATCTTAGTTGTTCCAAGTCAATGCAGAGAGACTGTTCTTAAAATGGCTCATGACCTGTCAGTGGCCGGACATTTCTCGCATCGTAAAACCTTAAATAAAATTAGGGAAACCTATTTTTGGCCAAAAATGTCCTCAAATATCACTACCTATTGTAGATCGTGTAAAGTTTGCCAACTGTCATCCTCCCGAGGTACCAGGCGAGTACCTATGGTCAAAATGCCAGTCTTTACGGTACCTTTTGAAAGAGTAGCTATTGCCATCGTTGGTCCTTTATCTCCACTTTCATCTGGGGGACATAGATATATATTAACATTAGTTGATTATGCTTCGAGTTTCCCTGAAGCCATACCCTTAAAGATCATAACCACTACAGAGGTGGCTGAAGCCCTTTTGTCCATCTTCTCCAGAGTGGGCATCCCTAGAGAAATTTTGTCTGACCGTGGGACACAATTCACATCTGACTTAATGCAACATCTATACCAACTTCTGGGAGTGAAGCCTGTCTTCACCACACCCTATCATCCCAGCTGTTATGGGAGGATTGAGCGAAAGCATTCGATTCTCAAGTCCATTTTAAGGAAACTTTGCTCCCTTAAACCTAAGGAGTGGCATCGTTACCTACCCTGTGCTTTGTTTGCCATGAGGGAAGTTCCCAGTGACTCTTTGGAGTTTTCACCTTTTGAACTTCTCTATGGTAGACAGGCCAGAGGCCCATTGTCCATCCTTCATGACTTATAGACTAATGAGGAGGTGAGTGCTGAGGTTCAGTCTTCTTACCAGTTTCTCCTTGACCTTAGATCCAAACTTGAGGAGACCTCTGACATAGTTTCGAAAAACCTAAGCCTGTCAATGGACCAGTACAAAACCTATTTTGATTCCAAAAGTCAGAGGAGAAGTTTTAAAGTAGGGGATGAAGTTCTGGTACTTTTGTCTATCAAGTCAAATAAATTATTAGTAGCATGGAAAGGTCCATATAAAGTATTAAAAATTTGTGGGAAAGTTGACTACCTCATAGAAGTCAAGGGGAAACCTAAGCTTTATCATATCAACATCCTTAAGAAATATTACCGAAGAAATTCGGTTAACTGCCTTAATAACTTTGACTTAGTTTTTCCCACACGAACTTGATACGACAACTGAAGAATGTAAGGTGTGCGTAATTGACATCTCTAACTTAGACTATGATGAAGAACTACATGACTTGGTGACTCTTGACCACTCGGATGCTACCAACATTAATATTAATGAATCTTTGGATGACCATAAGAGACATGAACTACTTCAATGTGTAACTTTTCAGATGTCTTTACTGATATTCCAGGTGTTACCTCCACGGTAGTCCATAAGAATGACTTAGTGACGGACAATCCTATCAAACGAAAATTATACCCAGTTCCAGTTCACCTTAGGGATGCATTTGACAGAGAGGTAGACAAATTATTAAAACTAAAGATCATTGAATCTTCAGTATCTTCATATTGCTCACCAGTAGTCATGGTTAAGAAGGAGGATAATTCATATAGACTTGCTATTGACTTCAGAGGCCTTAATGCTATAACTCGGTGGGATGCTGAGCCTATGCCCTTAATAGATAGCGATCTACACAAATTTTATAACGTTTCCTTCTTTTCAGAGATTGATATTGCGCAGGCATATCATCAAGTAATGTTAGATCCTTCTTCTAAGCAGTACACCGCTTTTCCTACACACCAAGGACTGATGCAATATAGAACTATGCCCTTCGGTTTGGTAAATGCCTGTGCTACCTACGTGAGACTGATGAGAAAGGTCTTGGGTAATATGCCAAATGTTTCAGTTTATTTTGATAACATTTACGTAATGACATCCACGTGGGGCGAACATATCCAAACATTAACATCAGTTTTGGACTGATACTTTCTAACTCTCTGCAGCCTCTCCCCAGTAAGATCAAAGCTTTATTAGAATTTAAATTCCCCAAAACCAAGAAGCTCATGCATAGCTTTCTTGGTTTTGTAAATTTTTATGCACGGTTTATCCCGAACCTTACTGATCTTACAGGCATCTTATCCGACTTCCTTAAAAAGTTTGTGAAGGAACCTCTTGAACTTTCCGACATAGCTCGGGAA
Organism: Cherax quadricarinatus; assembly: GCF_038502225.1. Lineage (NCBI taxonomy): Eukaryota > Metazoa > Arthropoda > Malacostraca > Decapoda > Parastacidae > Cherax > Cherax quadricarinatus. Next base: position 25,443,543 of record NC_091353.1, read on the forward strand.
AAGTTTAATGAGATTAAAAGTATCTTTTCGAAAGACCCTATACTTAAGATTCCAGATATTAATAAAACATTTTGCTTAAGAACTGATGCCTCCAATACTGGCTTAGGTGCGGTGTTACTACAATACCATGATGGTACTCCCTTCCCTGTATGCTTCCTAAGCCGGAAACTCCTTCCCACAGAAACAAGATACTCCACAATAAAAAAGGAATGTTTAGCCCTTGTGTGGGGTATTTGCTGGGAAAAGAATTCATTTTAGAAATGGACCACAAACCTTTGATATACCTAGAAACTTTTAAGGGAACCAACAGTCGCCTCTTGAGGTGGACATTGGCACTCCAGGCTTTTAAGTTCCATATTGTGTATATCAATGGTTCATCCAATTATTTCTCTGACTGGTTAAGTTGTGACAGTCAGTAGATTTCTTGCCTTACGTGACTTCCATATGTTAGAACTTTTTCCTCGCCTATTCTTCTTATACTCCTTGACTATAAGCCTTGGTATGGAGGAGTGTGAGGGAAAAGTTCAATAGATAGGAGTAGCGAGGGAGTATATAGTAACAATAGTTTCATTGCCAGCTACTTGTTAAGGTAGGGTAAGTCAAGCTCCCGCTATTCCCGCCTTCCCCCCCCCCCCGCCGAAAGTGATAGTTTGACTGCCGGCTGCTTAAGGTAGGGTCAGTCTAGCTCCCGCTATCCCTTCCCCTCCTTCCCCCCCCCCCCCGAAAGGTGACGTGTGGGGCTCCGATCCAAACAGTAATCACTAGACTCACAGCTCCCAGCACTACTGTAAGTACATGCCTGCCTTGTATTCTAGTGGATTTATTGGTTGAAAGCTTCACTTTTGACCAATAATAAACTTAGTCCTTTCAGTCTTGCTCTAAGTTGACTGTTGTAATAATCACCGCATCTTTTAGGTATTTTACTTATCATGGAGAGTGATTTCTTAAGCAGTGGGTAACCTGTCTATCTTTCCAGCTTGGATGACAGAGAGGGTCACCTGCAAATCAACGAGTAGAACTGATGGAGATGGACTAACGTCCTGAGACTTCCCCTTTTTGGATTTAATTACCTGTGCACCTGTATGAAATTGCAGGACATAACCCCTCATCATTACAGCGGTAAAGAACCTGCTTTCCTGTCATCGGGATAGAATACTCATGGCTATACTGTGAAGAACGAACCGGTGGGTTGTAACCAACACCTACGACCCCCCCTCCCCCCCATCATCAGCAACGGCTACGATTTCAACAACCCGCAATGTCACCAACACCAGACACCCAAGTTTTATATTAGCGTTGAATTCAGTTATCATTTATATTTTTCATTTTTCATTTTCTTTAATGTAGGATTAATATTTCATATTTAAGTGTTTTATATTTTATATTTTCTATATAATAAAGTTTTTATGTTTGTCTGTTATTATTTCTTTTTCTATTCATTAATTTTCCTGAGGAGGAGCCAGCCTTGGTAATACTGTCTGAAGTTATTACAGGGCTGAGTAAGCCTTCACAGTGTGTGTGTGTGTGTGTGTGTGTGTGTGTGTGTGTGTGTGTGTGTGTGTGTGTGTGCGCGTGTGTGTGTGTGTGTGCGCGTGTGTGTGTGTGCATGCGTGTGTGTGTGTGTTTGCATGTGTGTGTGTGTGTGTGCATGCGTGTGTACTCACCTATGTGTAGATTAATGGTTCAGAGAGCACACAGGTTAAGAAATTAGACACATGTGCAACACTTGGGTGTCTTTACTGAGTAAACATTTCGATGTGATCACATCGACTCAAGGCTCAGGAACTGATTACCTCAAAACTCCTGATCATCAACCATTCTTCTCTGTATTGGACCAAGGAAGCCACTGGTTGGCGAAACGATTCCACAATAAAGATTCCCAGGTATTTCTATGTTTGGTTGCATGGGTCGATTCGCAGCTCCTGGCCCTGCCTCGTCACCGACTGCTACCGGGTTTTCCTTTGAGGGCTTTATCGTACCTCTTTTTAAAGCTATGTAAAGATCCTGTCTCTACCACTCCACTGCTCAGGTCGTTCCACTTCCTAAGGCTGAAGAAATACTTCCTAACATGCCTGTGACTCATCTGTGTTGTTAACTTCCGACTGTATTATTATAAATATAACTAGGCACACTATCAATTTCTCTCAGTACTTTGTACGTTATTATATCATCCCTAGGCCTTTTTTTCCTATAATATCAAGTTTAATTCCCTTAACCGTATTCTCACAGGACGTAACCTTAACCTCCAGGACCAGTCTCGTTGCAAACCTCCAAATCTTATCCAGTGTCTTGACGTTTTTGATCGGATGTGGGTTCCTTACTAGTGCTGCATACTCCAATACCAGTCTGACAGTTGCCGTATACAATGCCGTGAATGACCCCCTATTTAGGTTCCTCTGTTGTAGTGTATGAGTAGTGAGGTGAAGTGGGTCGTGAAGCTCTCTTCCTGACCGAGATAAAAGGTATAAAACACCGATACGATGCGATCCTTATTGACTACGTTTCGCCCACAAAGTGGGCTTTATCAAATCATAAACAGATCTGCCAGGGCAAAGAAGACATGAGTATATATAGGGTGGAGAATGTTGGGGAGGTTATATCTGAGACTGACTTGTCCGTGACTCTCCATACTATATATACTCACGTACTCTTTGCCCAGAACACAGCAGCTCGAGCTATCCTTGGAGCGCCCAAATAAGCCAGTGTAGCCACCCTCAACCAGGAGGTCCAGCTGCAGCCTCTAGAGGAAAGGAGAGGTTTCATCGTCGCCACAAGGGTGGCCGAGATTCTTCACCAACCAGGCGAGGACAGAATGATGAAGGTGCTTCTAAGCCATCAGGGACAAAACCCAGAGGTCTTTCCTGGGCGTCACTGGACCTGGACTCCTTGCCAACATCACGAAGAGATTGCTGCTCATGCCGCTTCTCAGGGAAAAAGGCTACAACCGGCCTGCAGAAGTCTACGCCGTTCTGGCTCCCTGGGCATCACACCTTGTTGTGGTGCATATACTTTAGCTGACCTACCAGTCAGCAAGGCACTCTGCCCACATGACACCTTCTGTGGAAATTTTTCATAATTTCCTGAATGTAGAGCATTTAAATGAATAATATAATAGTGTATTAAAATGTGATGCTATTTGGACCCTTCGAGAAATTTCGAGTGAGAGGGGATGCAGAACAACTGGGGGAGTGGCACCGCAGGAGACGCCACGTTGAAACTGAATGTGTGAACACTGGTCTGAATTGTGCAATGTAATCAGGCATTCTTGAGAGTCAAATCTGGGGGTTTTGACTTGAATTTGTAATAAGGAACCCGTGTTATGTCCCCTGGTGAAGAACTGGGACAGGAAATTTGCAGGACCTCAAGAATTACGTGTGGATGGTGGAAGATAAGGGATACGACCATCACTTACAAGGAAGTGGGCCATTAGTCCTTGCATTTAGATCTCTATCTGGCCAGTGTAGGGTCTAGGTGTCAGTTATGGTGTGATCCAGTTATGGTGTGATCCATCTACGGTAATTAAATGGTAAGTGATAATACGAATTTCTTTTGTATACCCAGCAAGCCTAATCACATACAGTCCACAACTTTAATTTACCAGAGTAGCTGGCCTTAATATTGTAATTATTAATTTAATGTCAGGTCTAGCTTTCTGTGAGTGGTGAAGAAGTGGGCATCAAGGGAGTTACAATCCTGCGACCTACTTATCTCACCTAAATTACTTGCAGGTAATTTGCTCACATAATAATTCGCAAAACCCTCCAACGACGTACCATTGTCAGCATAACCATCGTCGAGAGTGCAGGGTGTGCAGTCTACTACACCGATGGCTCCAAAGACCCAGAGGCTGACAACTCGGGGGTTGGGAAGGCTTCTGGGTAGCGAAGGGCAGGCTTCTGGATGGCGACTTCCTGACCACTGTACCATTCTGCAAGCGGAGCTCTACGCCATCTAGCAGGCGCTGCAGCATGCGATCCAGTAACACCAGCGCCTTCCAGTTATTCATGTTCACTCCAAGTCTGCGATGCAAGCACTCCAGCACGAGCCAAGGGACAACGTACATCTGATAACTTAGTACGGATAACACTTCAGACACTTGACAAGCAATGACGGCGCGCTACCATCAACTGGATCCCGAGCCATGATGGCATTTCAGGCAACGACGCAGCAGACGAGGCCTCTAAGACGGCCACCTATAACAAGCAGCCGAGAGCCACTGTCCACATCAGCCTTCGCCAAACAATGTACCTTGTAGTCAGGACAGCTCTACGCAGAAAGCCGGTCCAATCTGGCTCAAGGTCTCGCTGATGGTACGATCTGGCAACATGCCAGGAACTTCCCCCACCAATCCATATGCGGACTAGGAAGCAACATGTGGCCGTTCACCGACTACACCTTGGAGTCAAGACCTCATATCGTCGAGAAACGAAGAAGGCAGATGCGCGCCCACTGTTAGCAAATCGTTGAGCTACTTGTGCACTACCTTCTGGTCTGTCCTGCCACGACGTCCCTACGCAACCGCCTCCTTCAACAGCAGATTGTCGGACAGAACCGAGAAGACAGGGCAGCACGCCTTGTGTATCTTGCAGTCAAGAACCTGAGAACGTTGCTGCCGATCATCGCCTGGTACCCACCGCCTCGATCTAAACCTGATGACACTTTTCCTTTGGGGAGCCACTACCGGGTCACCACATGGAGAAGACCAGGGACAGGATATCCTTGCGAACCTACCTGTACCTGTTTGCCCAGGAAGATCTGTTTGTGACTTGATAAAAGTCCACTGTGTGAGCGAAACGTAATCAATAAAGAATCGCATTATATTGCATTTGTGTCTATTTTTCTCTCTGCCTGACCATCCAGGACTTAAATATTAAGGATAAAAATATACTCAATTCAAACTATAGGCTTTTATTAGAATACTGGTCGGTGTGTGTGTGTGTGTGTGTGTGTGTGTGTGTGTGTGTGTGTGTGTGTGTGTGTGTACAGAAACTGTGACCAACATACACGAGGCTGGTAACTGCTCCACCAACACACCACATTCATGAACTAGGATATTATCATGCTGACATAACTATCATGTCAAGACTATCACAATACTACCTACCAATATGCACATGGAAGGCTTATTTATAACTTGAAAATGGTATAAAATACCGACAAGTTGAAGATTAAGACACATGTACAAAAGTTGGGTATCTTTATTGAAATGTTTCACCTCACTGTAGGCTTCTTCGGTCAAATACAGAGGCAGCAGTGAAAATGAAATAAAGATGGTGTATCAGTCCATCAGCCTTGGAGAAAAAGTGTTTGAGGGGGTCAGTACTCAACCTGGAAAAGACTTCATCTCCATGGAACTTAAGTCTTCTCCAGGCTGATAACATCATCTTCATTTCATTACTACTGTTGCCTCTCTATGTGACTGAAGACACCTACTGTGTAGGTGTCTAGTTTCATCAGTCAAGATACCCAACCGTCACAGCTTAACCTTATTTATATCTTTTCTTATATGTACGTAGATATGTTTTTAAAATAAAAAATTGGACTGATAACGTCTGTATAGTTTGGTTCACAATCTTTGTATAAGATAAAAAATATAAATCTCTTATTATTTAAAGTGATAAAATTAAATTTCAATCAGTTGTTTCAAAAACAAGGGGGGGGGTTATATCACAAGAACAGAAGGAACACTACAGTAGGTCTACTGGCACGTGCTAGGCAGGTTCATCTCCCACCCATCATACCTACTCAAATACTATTCCAACCTACATTTAAACCTACATAAAAGTCTTGCCTCTACGACGCTACCTGTGAGTTTATTCCACTCATCTACAACTCTACTGCCAGTAGTAGCTGCAGTACTTTCTCTTGTAGCTTCAAGATAAAGCCTTAATAACTAATATGCCTTAAGATACATTAAAAATTGACAAGCCAACAGTACACAATGACTTATTACCATGTCTTTGTTGTGTCATTATGTCTGTTTCGTGCGTAGCTAATAAAGTGCCAGACTGACACTTTATGCGTCGATTTATTGTTATAGTTACAGCCACTGTAATGCAAATGTACCACTGTTAGGTAAAAGGACATATGTAACTTTTCGCTCTCCAGGAGCTATGTCAAGCCGTTACAAATAATACAGGGAGACGGAGTGTATAAGTACCACGTAAGGCGAAAGAGTATGAGAACTGCATCATCATGGAATCTTGGTTCAGAGGACATCTACATAACCTTCTTCACGACGACGGCGACGACGGCGACGGCTTGATTTTGTGAAAATCAAGCCTGTGAATGAAGTAATCAATGACTCCTCGAAGCTAGCTTTAGCTACCGCCGTTAGGACCTTCCTGCAGGTCAAATTTACGGCAATCCACTCTCTGAAGGACTCCTTCACTGTCGGCTGCACAGACAACAATGAAGCATCAAAACTAATGAACGACTCTTCAATCAAGACCCTACAAACACGACAATTCACAATATCCCCGTCTCCATTCTTGAAGGTGAAACATTCGGTCTTTGTGATAAGACTAGACACGATCGTCACCTATCTTTACTGAAGCACTGAAGACGTCTATTGAGGAACAAAACGCCTGGGCCTCGGTAGATAGCATCTCTAAGATCCCTAACGCCTCATCTATGCTAAAGATTACATCTCAGATATCTCCATGGCTGCCCGAGCTCTCTCTGACAGTCTGGCCATCTCATATTACCACATTCACCCAGGTCATATAGAACCAGAACGTTTCACTGCTGTACCTTTACTCCTTCAATCACACCACCAAGGATTGCCCCATCAAGGATAAGAAGCTTGGTTCAAAATGTGGGAATGATGGACACGAATTCAGATCCTGCACCATCACTATACAGCACCAACATGTCTTAACTGCAAGGGTAATCATCATACCCTTGCAGCTAAGTGCCCACTCAGGAAAGAAATCACATTGAAGAAAACTAAAGATCTGAAGAGCACCTCCAGTTCACCGACATACGCAGCAATAACCAAACTACAAGCCGACACCACCAAGATTCTACATGTCACTCTACAGACACCTTCGCCCGGCAACCTCTCCACTCCCCGACGATGCTCCCTCCAAGGTGCTGTACTGCATGGTATATGCACACCTTGCAAATGCAGTAAACCCCGGCACTTTCAACAACACTGTTAACGAACTATTCCGTCTGAACAACATGCCTGCCTTCAATTTCTCGGACTCCACACCTTCAGCCGACATTCTCAAGATCCTTCCCAACGTCGTGAACTTTACTGCACCTACAGACCTGTCTCCTGCCCAAGCATCTCCTCCTGTAACTTCTATAACCACTTCCACTGTCGACAAAGATGATCATGCTGCCTCAACCATCATCTCCCACGCCTCCCAACCTGCTGTTGCACCACCATGACACCTCTCCACTGCTCATGTCGACCCTCAGTCACCTGCTAATACCACTGTAGATTCGCCAAATGAATCCACTTCAGAAGATAGTGACGACTCCAGTACACCCTCATGGGAAAACCTTACCTTCTACACTTCTCCATTGAATGCTGACACCATGACCTGCACTGAACTCTACAAAAGCCTCGGTGCTGGGACAATCAAGTATGCATGTGAATCACCTCTTCACTTCACTCACCAAAGTTCTTGAGTTCATCAAGCCTCTACGTTTCACCTTCAGTAACAAGACTAAACTGTACCACCTCTCCAGAAGCAGCTTCAAAAAGTTTGAAAATGGCTCCACTGCAAACCAACCTCCTCAGTTACTCCTATAACTTCCACCTGTGTGCTGCCCTCTGATATTCCTACCTGCCTACCCTCTCCTGCGACCTAGAAACTGCCAGCTTCCCAAGACTCAAGACCAACTACCACGAGACCGATACATACACAGCTGTTTTTCCTGTTTTCTCCAAGTTGGTCCCACGAGCGCCTAGCAGCTGGGTTAATTAAGCTCTGGCTCTTTTTCTTCGACTGTGGACACTCCTCTCCACCGCTGTTCTTCGCCTATCCCATCTTCCCAGCTCACCCTACATGTGGTCTTCCCAGCTCACCCCACATGTGGTCTTCCCAGCTCACCCCACATGTGGTTTTCCCAGCTCACCCCACATATGGTCTTCCCATCTTACCCCACATATGGTCTTCCCATCTTACCCCACATGTGGTCTTCCCAGCTCACCCCACATGTGGTCTTCCCAGCTCACCCCACATGTGGTCTTCCCAGTTCACCCCACATGTGGTCTTCCCAGTTCACCCCACATGTGGTCTTCCCATCTCACCCCACATGTGGTCTTCCCATCTCACCCCACATGGAGTCTTCCCATCTCACTCCACATGGGGTCTTGCCAACTCACCCCCACATGGGGGGTCTTACCTAAACTCTCATGATCATACCTGTGCTCCCGAGTCTTCACGACTACGGTGGTCTTCACACCAACTCCAAGGCTGAGGGACTGATTACCTCATCTTTTGTATATAGTTCTGTCTTCCAATTATGTCCTTGAATTTCAATTGATAAAGCCACTAGATGGAGAAACGTCTATAATAAAGATACTCAGATGTTGCACACATGTCTAATTTTTCAGAACTGTAGTAGGCCTACTGGTCCATGCTGTAGATAGAAGTAGCAGCAGTTCGGCCCTGGGACCTTGATGACTTCCCAGTGATCAAGGTCCACGACTGAAACGTTTTTCTAATAAATATGTCCTAGTGTTTGGTTACGTTCTTTCTAAATCAACTTGTCGGTATCTATTACCAAGGTTTATGCCAGTAATAATAGTAGTAGTAACGGCTCAACAAACCTCCTGGAGAGCGAAACGTTGCCACAATAATAGATTACATTAGTTGCACCTGTGTTTTACCTAACATATTGTCGGTAATTCCACCATGATTATTAATGTACTGCTGTCACTGCCATCGGTCTAGAAAACCGACAGGTGCATGGATGAGGCGTTGCAACACTTGGGTATCTTTACTGTGGACACATTTCGCCCACCAGTGACTTCATTAGTCCAACAGAGAGAAAAACGGTGTAAGATGGGAAGGAGGTTGAGATAATTAGTATCTCAGCCTGGAGATAATGGCTGGCGAAACGTTTTCACAATACATGTAACTAGTGTTATGCAAGCGTTTCACTCAACTGCCATATATTGCTACAACACCTGTACCTGTCACTGCTGGACACTGTCACACCTGTGCATGAATGGTATAATACAAAACCGACAAGATGAAGAATTAAGACATGTGCAACATCTGGTTATACTTAATGTCGACGTTTCGCCATCCAGTGACTACCAATACAAGGACATAATGTCCTTGTATTGATTAACACCACTGGATGGCGAAACGTCTACAAAAGTACCCAGATGTTTCACATGTGTCTAATTCCTCATTACTGTCACACGTCTTCACCACAACACTTGGGAGAGAAACCACATAACGACCTCTCGGTCAATCCTGAACCATTATTATCAACTTAATTCCATAGTGTTATACAATATCGACATTGTCAAGTCACACCTGGGGAAAGAAAAGTAGAGAAGGGCTAAACCTACGGGTTTAACACTTTCTCAAAATAACAATAATAATCTAGATAGGTTAATCAGGGTAAAGTCATCAATTATCATGTATGCTAATTGTATCTGCTTACAGGGTAGAGGTTAAAGCACTGTAATCACAGTTCAGGTTAATACAAGGGTTACAGTACAAATTACAGGTCATTAAGAGGACTAATTACAGGTTAATGCAGGGGGCTAACTAGGTTGCTTAATCACATTTAATATTTTCAGTTACTAATCCCAGATCCTCTTAAAAACCTGTAAGTGCTCTGGCATTCTTTCCTAAAATTTTAATCCAATCAGGTAAATTTGAAATTCGAATGAACAATATATCATATTCAAAATCCAGGAATATTTCAAAATGAAATATACAGCCTAATATCTCACGAGGCTATGACTGGTTGTAGAGGCTACTGCTACACGAGGCTATGACTGGTTGTAGAGGCTACTGCTACACGAGGCTATGACTGTGGTTGTAGAGGCTACTGCTACACGAGGCTATGAATGTGGTTGTTTATCTGGAGTTTATCTGGAGAGAGTTCCGGGGGTCAACGCCCCCGCGGCCCGGTCTGTGACCAGGCGTCCTTAGGTCAGTGTCCCAGGATGCGACCCACACCAGTCGACTAACACCCAGGTACCCATTTTACTGATGGGGAACATAGACAACAGGTGGAAACACGTCCAATGTTTCTACTCTGGCTGGGAATCGAACCCAGGCCCTCACCGTGTGAAGCGAGAGCGTTAACCACCAGGCCACCAGAGCCTACTGCTACACGAGGCTATGACTGTGGTTGTAGAGGCTACTGCTACACGAGGATATGACTGGTTGTAGAGGCTACTGCTACACGAGGCTATGAATGTGGTTGTAGAGGCTACTGCTACACGAGGCTATGACTGTGGTTGTAGAGGCTACTGCTACACGAGGATATGACTGGTTGTAGAAGCTACTGCTACACGAGGCTATGAATGTGGTTGTAGAGGCTACTGCTACACGAGGCTATGACTGTGGTTGTAGAGGCTACTGCTACACGAGGCTATGACTGTGGTTGTAGAGGCTACTGCTACACGAGGCTATGACTGTGGTTGTAGAGGCTACTGCTACACGAGGCTATGAATGTGGTTGTAGAGGCTACTGCTACACGAGGCTATGAATGTGGTTGTAGAGGCTACTGCTACACGAGGCTATGACTGTGGTTGTAGAGGCTACTGCTACACGAGGCTATGACTGTAGAGGCTACTGCTACACGAGGCTATGACTGTGGTTGTAGAGGCTACTGCTACACGAGGATATGACTGGTTGTAGAGGCTACTGCTACACGAGGCTATGACTGTGGTTGTAGAAGCTACTGCTACACGAGGCTATGACTGTGGTTGTAGAGGCTACTGCTACACGAGGCTATGACTGTGGTTGTAGAGGCTACTGCTACACGAGGCTATGGTTACGACTAAGTTAAGACTTCTGGTACTAGTACACAGGGCTATGACATACGAGTGTATACAGACTAACCAACTCGTTAAAATTCGTAAAAGGGTCATATTTCTGAAATGCTTCGCTATTTCCTGAAAATTTTCTCATAATACTGGGGTTTTCCTTAGAATGTTACACACCGTAATCTCATAACTTCAACCAACCTGTAACCCAAGAAATACAAACCTATCCACTGTAACTTCTAAGTTTATTTAACAATACAAATTTTAATCTACTGAACAACTTGCTAGTTTCCCCGGAGGTTTATAGACTAAACTCGCAACCAAGTTTCTAAAATTTACCCGATTTATTCAATTTTCTGAGATTTTTTTTGGCTTTACATATATTCATTTTAGTATATGTAATGGCTTTTATTCACGTGATATTTACATAATGCCAATACAAAACCTGGACTAATTTTGGCTGGAAGAAATTGTTTTTATATATGCCAATCTTCTCGGGGAAACAATATATTAAAGGCATAGCTATTTTTAGTGCCATAGGTACCAATAATGAATAAATTTATGCCAGAAATACATATTTTTTTTCTGGCAGAAATACAGTCAGATCTCTCATACAGCTCTATGTAGGCCGATTTTTTTTTTTTTGTAAACGTGATTGAAAAACATTATTCATAATTAAGAACCACATGTAGGTGTTTACTGTACGTCCTATTCAATTTCTAATGGACTTAATCGCACTTGTAAAGAAATTGCGTTATATTAAGGGTTTTATGATGGAGATGAATGTATATAAATGCAGCCATTAATGCTGTTAAGAGTAATTACTTTAATTACCAGTCAATGGTGGGTTTAAAAGCTATGTAATGACGGGTCACATTATTGTGGGTTACAACACTGTTATCAAAACTCAGGTTGATGTTACTAATTAACGGAAGGTAAAGATGTACTTGTCACTGTACGTGTCCATGAGACAGAAAGATCATCAAACCTGCCAGTGCAAAAAAAAGTATAAGGATTCCATTTCACATATACGTGACAGTACCTCCGTGAGTGGTTACTATCTACCAACCTACTTACCTGCAGTAATACAGTGTTGTGAGAAGTTGCTGCTGTAGATATTTAAGAGCTACAACTAGACAGCTGCATCACCCCTCCTCTCAGTGTTGTTGTGGTTGCAATTTTAAGGGCGACAACATGAGAGCTGTATCAGGGCTGTTGTTGTAGGTTTAAGGGCGACAACATGAGAGCTGTATCAGGGCTGTTGTTGTAGGTTTAAGGGCGACAACATGAGAGCTGTATCAGGGCTGTTGTTGTAGGTTTAAGGGCGACAACATGAGAGCTGTATCAGGGCTGTTGTTGTAGGTTTAAGGGCGACAACATGAGAGCTGTATCAGGGCTGTTGTAGGTGTTATAACTTGAGAGCTGTATCACCCTTGCTCTGAGTGTTCCTTCTGAAGAGCTACGACAGCCTATACCGCATGAGTATTGTTCTTAGAATACTGGTGAAGATTTCGCACAAATCTAGGCAAGTGGAGGGAAGGCAATAAGTTTCATCCACAGAGAAATGGGAACAAAATATTCTCAATTAGTTGAGATGGACATAGTGGACCGGACGGTAGATTAGGTAAGGTTCGTCAGGAAACAGGACAAGTGTTTCCTGATGCGAGTCTTAGTTGATGACCCGCCATTGGAGCTTCTGGTCATCTGACCGAGGCCTTCCACTGGCTTACCGGTCCACCCCTTTCAAAATTATGGTCATATTTATAAACATTTTTTTTAACAAGGTAGGGACAGAGGTGCACCATGAACAACAAACACGTTGTTCTTCCCGGCAGCATCATCCTTTCATTTTCTCCTCTTAATTACTATTCTCACACATTATTATTAATAGCCAACATATTCAACAGTTGTATTAAATGTAGCTACTGTAGGTGTATGACTTTTGAAGACATTTTCCAGCTATCATTCCCTAGATTAACAACTGCAAAGTCGACCTCTTCCTGAGCTAATTCAAAACACTTGCAAAACTTCAGTCGCATTTTTTATGAATCTCTCTATCCGTGTATATATATATATATATATATATATATATATATATATATATATATATATATATATATATATATATATATATATATATATATATTATACACACACACACACACACACACACACACGTCGTGCCGAATAGGTAAAATTGGTCAGTTAGCAAGAACTCGTTTAAAATTGAATCCTTTCTAAAATTTTCTCTTATACATTTAAAGATATATTTTTTCATTTATGATAATGTAAAAATTAACAATTTTGTACCAAAAAAAAAAACTAAGAAAACTTACCTAACCTTATTATAACAATGTGATGTAGGTCACTATGCTTGCGAGGTCTCTGAGGGGGACCTAATTAAATGGTCACACTTTGCCTTGGCATATAGATGTCAGACACGCCTTTCGGCTTAAGTCTCAGGCATTTTGTTCTTGACGGCGTCAGATCTCTGCATCAGGTCAAAACACGTGGTGCACACCTCATTGTGGGGGTGCTTGAAGGACCATATAAAGATGCCTAACTATTGCACATGTGTTTTTCTAGTGACATGATGAAAAGACCAACCAATGGCTTGTTAAGTTCCTCCTCCTAATCTATTACAACCTTCGAGAACAGTAAATCAGGATCCGGGATCTGGTTGGTTATAATCTATATCTCTGAGATCCACATTACCAGTGACTTATACAAGCGCAAGTTTATTTCAGATTTATACATTGCACTATCGTCCTGCCAAGTGTAAAACGGAAACCTGTTATTGTTTTACATGATGGTAGGATTGCTGGTGTCTTTGTCTCGTAAACACGCGGGATACCAGGTATATCTTGCTACTTCTACTTACACTTAATCACATTATACATTCTTGTTTATGCATATGTATCCTTACCCACCTGAGTTTTCTTCCATTTTCTTAATAGTTCTTGTTCATTTCCTGTCTCCATGGGGAAATGAAACAAAATTCTTCCTCCATAAGCCATGTGTGTCGTAAGAGACGACTAACATGCCAGGAGCAAGGGGCTAGTAACCCCTTCTCTTGTATACATTACGAAAGTTAAAAAGAGAAATTTGCGCTTTACTGTTTAGGTCACCTTGTCTCGGTGGGATACAGTCGGTTCGTAGAAAACAAAATAATAATTTAGACAGTTATTGGTGACATCTGAGATCATGCTGAATGCCCATAGTTATGCAGAACATTCTATAACTTACTATGGTCGTGATGGACGCTGGTAGCGGTGAGAAATGTTCACGTAAATATTTGTTTTTACGACTTAAAGATCTGTCGATTGTAAAACCCTGCGACTTCTTCTTAATTGTGTTTCTTTATATCTTGTCATCCACCGACGTTGCAGTGCTCAGAATTTGTGGATTTTGTTTAATCAATATTTCTACTTAATTATCTGTGAGCAATAATGTGAAAGTCAAATATTCATTTTTTTGGCGGTGCTCGGTAAATTCTGAATCAACCACAAAACATGCTCATGGATTAATGGGGAAGAGGAGGAGGGGTTGAAGCCTATCTATTACACGAGGGTCATTAAGGTCACTCATAACCTGTTCACCAACAGACAAAACACTTCAGAGCCTAAACCAGTGTAGATAAATGGTATACAGTACCGACATGATAGAAAAATAAACACAAATGCAAACCTTACTGGCAACATATCGCCCACACACTGAACTTTAACAAGTCACAAACACATCAACCTGGGTAAAGAGTACATGAGTACCAGCACGAGACCTGCAGGTCTTGTGTAGTTCCTCTCAAATACAACCTACCCAACATTCTCCACCAGACTCTCCACACTATATATACCCAACATTCTCCACCAGACTCTCCACACTATATATACCCAACATTCTCCACCAGACTCTCCATACTATATATACCCAACATTCTCAACCAGACTCTCCATACTATATATACCCAACATTCTCAACCAGACTCTCCATACTATACATACCCAACATTCTCAACCAGACTCTCCATACTATATATACCCAACATTCTCCACCAGACTCTCCACACTATATATACCCAACATTCTCCACCAGACTCTCCACACTATATATACCCAACATTCTCCACCAGACTCTCCATACTATACATACCCAACATTCTCCA
Source organism: Cherax quadricarinatus (assembly GCF_038502225.1). NCBI lineage: Eukaryota > Metazoa > Arthropoda > Malacostraca > Decapoda > Parastacidae > Cherax > Cherax quadricarinatus. The sequence goes on from NC_091353.1 coordinate 25,458,680, forward strand.
CCTGACTCTCCACACTATAAATACCCAACATTCTCCACCAGACTCTCCACACTATATATACCCAACATTCTCCACCAGACTCTCCATACTATATATACCCAACATTCTCCACCTGACTCTCCACACTATATATACCCAACATTCTCCAACAGACTCTCCATACTATATATACCCAACATTCTCCACCTGACTCTCCACACTATATATACCCAACATTCTCCACCAGACTCTCCACACTATATATACCCAACATTCTCCACCAGACTCTCCACACTATATATACCCAACATTCTCCGCCAGACTCTCCACACTGTATATACCCAACATTCTCCGCCTGACTCTCCACACTATATATACCCAACATTCTCCACCTGACTCTCCACACTATATATACCGAACATTCTCCACCTGACTCTCCACACTATATATACTCAACATTCTCCACCAGACTCTCCACAATATATATACCCAACATTCTCCACCAGACTCTCCAGACTATATATACCCAACATTATTCACCTGACTCTCCACACTATATATACCCAACATTCTCCACCAGACTCTCAAAACTAAATATACCCAACATTCTCCACCAGACTTTCCACACTATATATACCAAACATTCTCCAACAGACTCTCCACACCATATATACCCAACATTCTCCACCAGACTCTCCACACTATATATACCCAACATTCTCCACCAGACTCTCCACACTATATATACCCAACATTCTCCACCAGACTCTCCACACTATATATACCCAACATTCTCCACCTGACTCTCCACACTATATATACCCAACATTCTCCACCAGACTCTCCACACTATATATACCAAAAATTCTCCACCTGACTCTCCACACTATATATACCAAAAATTCTCCACCTGACTCTCCACACTATATATACCCAACATTCTCCACCAGACTCTCAACACTATATATACCCAACATTCTCCACCAGACTCTCCACACTATATATACCCAAAATTCTCCACCTGACTCTCCACACTATATATACCCAAAATTCTCCACCTGACTCTCCACACTATATATACCCAACATTCTCCACCTGACTCTCCACACTATATATACCCAACATTCTCCACCAGACTCTCCACACTATATATACCCAAAATTCTCCACCTGACTCTCCACACTATATATAACCAAAATTCTCCACCTGACTCTCCACACTATATATACCCAACATTCTCCACCTGACTCTCCACACTATATATACCCAACATTCTCCACCTGACTCTCCACACTATATACCCAACATTCTCCACCTGATTCTCCACACTATATATACCCAACATTCTCCACCAGACTCTCCACACTATATATATCCCAACATTCTCCACATGACTCTCCACACTATATATACCCAACATTCTCCACCTGACTCTCCACATTATATATACCAAACATTCTCCGCCTGACTCTCCACACTATATATACCCAACATTCTCCACCTGGCTCTCCACACTATATATACCCAACTTTCTCCACCAGACTCTCCACACTATATATACCCAACATTCTCCGCCTGACTCTCCACACTATATATACCCAACATTCTCCATCACTCTCCACACTATATATACCCAACATTCTCCACCAGACTCTCCACACTATATATACCCAACATTCTCCACCAGACTCTCCACATTATATATACCCAACATTCTCCACTTGACTCTCCACACTATATACACCCAACATTCTCCACCTGACTCTCCACACTATATATATACCCAACATTCTCCATCACTCTCCACACTATATATACCCAACATTCTCCACCTGACTCTCCACACTATATATACCCAACATTCTCCACCAGACTCTCCACACAATATATACCCAACATTCTCCACCTGACTCTCCACACTATATATACTCAACATTCTCCACCAGACTCCCCGCACTATATATACCCAACATTCTCCACCAGACTCTCCAGACTATATATACCCAACATTATCCACCAGACTCTCCACACTATATATACCCAAAATTCTCCACCTGACTCTCCACACTATATATACCCAACATTCTCCACCTGACTCTCCACACTATATATACCCAACATTCTCCACCTGACTCTCCACACTATATATACCCAACATTCTCCACCTGACTCTCCACACTATATATACCCAACATTCTGGGCCAGACTCTCCACACTATATATACCCAACATTCTCTGCCTGACTCTCCACACTATATATACCCAACATTCTCCACCTGACTCTCCACACTATATATACCCAACATTCTCCACCTGACTCTCCACACTATATATACCCAACATTCTCCACCAGACTCTCCACACTATATATACCCAACATTCTCCACCTGACTCTCCACACTATATATACCCAACATTCTCCACCTGACTCTCCACACTATATATACCCAACATTCTCCACCTGACTCTCCACACTATATATACCCAACATTCTCCACCAGACTCTCCACACTATATATACCCAACATTCTCCACCTGACTCTCCACACTATATATACCCAACATTCTCCACCTGACTCTCCACACTATATATACCCAACATTCTCCACCTGACTCTCCACACTATATATACCCAACATTCTCCACCAGACTCTCCACACTATATATACCCAACATTCTCCGCCTGACTCTCCACACTATATATACCCAACATTCTCCGCCTGACTCTCCACACTATATACACCCAACGTTCTCCACCAGACTCTCCACACTATATATACCCAATATTCTCCACCTGACTATCCACACTATACATACCCAACATTCTACACCAGACTCTCCACACTATATATGCCCAACATTCTCCACCTGATTCACCACACTATATATACCCAACATTCTCCACCTGACTCTCCACACTATATATACCCAACATTCTCCACCTGACTCACCACACTATATATACCCAACATTCTCCACCTGACTCTCCACACTATATATACCCAACATTCTCCACCACTCTCCACACTATATATACCCAACATTCTCCACCAGACTCTCCACACTATATATACCCAACATTCTCCACCAGACTCTCCATACTATATATACCCAACATTCTCCACCTGACTCTCCACACTATATATACCCAACATTCTCCACCTGGCTCTCCACACTATATATACCCAACATTCTCCACCAGACTCTCCACACTATATATACCCAACATTCTCCACCAGACTCTCCACACTATATATATCCAACATTCTCCACCAGACTCTCCACACAAATATATACCCAACATTCTCCACCAGACTCTCCACACAAATATATACCCAACATTCTCCAATAGACTCTCCACAGTATATATACCCAACATTCTCCACCAGACTCTCCACACTACATATACCCAACATTCTCCACCAGACTCTCCACTCTATGTATACCCAACATTCTCCACCAGACTCTCCACACCATATATACCCAACATTCTCCACCAGACTCTCCACATTATATATACCCAACATTCTCCACTCTATATATATCCAACATTCTCCACTTGACTCTCCACACTATATATACCCAACATTCTCCGCCTGACTCTCCACACTATATATACCCAACATTCTCCACCAGACTCTCCACAGTATATATACCCAACAATCTCCACCAGACTCTCCATACTATATATACCCAACATTCTTCAATGACTCTCCACACTATATATATGCAACATTCTCCATCAGACTCTCCACACTATATATACCCCACATTCTCCACCAGACTCTCCATACTATATATACCCAACATTCTCCACCTGACACTCCACACTATATATACCCAACATTATCCAACAGACTCTCCACACTATATATACCCAACATTCTCCACCTGACTCTCCACACTATATATACCCAACATTCTCCACCTGACTCTCCACACTATATATACCCAACATTCTCCACCAGACTCTCCACACTATATATACCCAACATTCTCCACCAGACTCTCCACACTATATATACCCAACATTCTCCACCAGACTCTCCACACTATATATACCCAACATTCTCCACCAGACTATCCATACTATATATACCCAATTTCTCCACCTGACTCTCCACACTATAAATACCCAACATTCTCCACCAGACTCTCCACACTATATATACCCAACATTCTCCACCAGACTCTCCATACTATATATACCGAACATTCTCCACCTGACTCTCCACACTATATATACCCAACATTCTCCACCAGACTCTCCACACTATATATACCTAACATTCTCCACCAGACTCTCCACACTATATATACCCAACATTCTCCACCAGACTCTCCACACTATATATACCCAACATTCTCCACCAGACTCTCCACACTATATATACCTAACATTCTCCACCAGACTCTCCACACTATATATACCCAACATTCTCCACCTGACACTCCACACTCTATATACCCAACATTCTCCACCTGACTCTCCACACTATATATACCCAACATTCTCCACCTGACTCTCCACACTATATATACCAAACATTCTCCACCTGACTCTCCACACTATATATACCCAACATTCTCTACCTGACTCTCCACACTATATATACCCAACATTCTCAACCTGCCTCTCCACTCTATATATACCCAACATTCTCCACCAGACTCTCCACACTATATATACCCAACATTCTCCACCAGACTCTCCACACTATATATACCCAACATTCTCCACCAGACTCTCCACACTATATATACCCAACATTCTCCACCAGACTCTCCACACTATATATACCCAACATTGTGCACCTGACTCTCCACACTATATATACCCAACATTCTCCACCAGACTCTCCACACTATATGTACCCAATATTCTCCACCTGACTCTCCACACTATATATACCCAACATTCTCCACCAGACTCTCCACACTATATATACCCAACATTCTCCACCTGGCTCTCCACACTATATATACCCAACATTCTCCACCTGACTCTCCACACTATATATACCCAACATTCTCCACCTGCCTCTCCACTCTATATATACCCAACATTCTCCACCAGACTCTCCACACTATATATACCCAACATTCTCCACCTGCCTCTTTACTCTATATATACCCAACATTCTCCGCCAGACTCTCCACACTATATATACCCAACATTCTCCTCACTATTTATACCCAACATTCTCCACCAGACTCTCCACACTATATATATATCCAACATTCTCCACCTGACTCTCCACACTATATATACCCAACATTCTCCACCTACTCTCCACACTGTATATACGCAACATTCTCCACCTGGCTCTCCACACTATATATACCCAACATTCTCAACCAGACTCTCCACACTATATATACCTAACATTCTCCACACTATATATACCCAACATTCTCCACCAGACTCTCCACACTATATATATCCAACATTCTCCACCTGACTCTCCACACTATATATACCCAACATTCTCCACCAGACTCTCCACACTATATATACCCAACATTCTCCACCTGACTCTCCACACTATATATACCCAACATTCTCCACCTGACTCTCCACACTATATATACCAAACATTCTCCACCTGACTCTCCACACTATATATACCCAAAAATTCTCCACCTGACTCTCCACACTATATATACCCAACATTCTCCACACTATATATACCCAACATTCTCCACCAGACTCTCCACACTATATATACCCAACATTCTCCACCTGACTCTCCACACTATATATACCCAACATTCTCAACCTGCCTCTCCACTCTATATATACCCAACATTCTCCACCAGACTCTCCACACTATATATACCCAACATTCTCCACCAGACTCTCCACACTATATATACCCAACATTCTCCACCAGACTCTCCACACTATATATACCCAATATTCTCCACCACACTCTCCACACTATATATACCCAACATTGTGCACCTGACTCTCCACACTATATATACCCAACATTCTCCACCAGTCTCTCCACACTATATGTACCCAATATTCTCCACCTGACTCTCCACACTATATATACCCAACATTCTCCACCTGACTCTCCACACTATATATACCCAACATTCTCCACCAGACTCTCCACACTATGTATACCCAACATTCTGCACCTGACTCTCCACACTATATATACCCAACATTCTCCACCAGACTCTCCACACTATATGTACCCAATATTCTCCACCTGACTCTCCACACTATATATACCCAACATTCTCCACCAGACTCTCCACACTATATATACCCAACATTCTCCACCTGGCTCTGCACACTATATATACCCAACATTCTCCACCTCCCTCTCCACTCTATATATACCCAACATTCTCCACCAGACTCTCCACACTATATATACCCAACATTCTCCACCTGCCTCTCCACTCTATATATACCCAACATTCTCCGCCAGACTCTCCACACTATATATACCCAACATTCTCCACCAGACTCTCCACACTATATATATATCCAACATTCTCCACCTGACTCTCCACACTATATATACCCAACATTCTCCACCTGACTCTCCACACTGTATATACCCAACATTCTCCACCTGGCTCTCCACACTATATATACCCAACGTTCTCAACCAGACTCTCCACACTATATATACCTAACATTCTCCACACTATATATACCCAACATTCTCCACCAGACTCTCCACACTATATATATCCAACATTCTCCACCTGACTCTCCACACTATATATACCCAACATTCTCCACCAGACTCTCCACACTATATATACCCAACATTCTCCACCTGACTCTCCACACTATATATACCCAACATTCTCCACCTGACTCTCCACACTATATATACCCAACAATCTCCACCAGACTCTCAATACTATATATACCCAACATTCTCCACCAGACTCTCCACACTATATATACCCAACATTCTCCACCAGACTCTCCACACTATATATATCGAACATTCTCCACCTGACTCTCCACACTATATATACCCAACATTCTCCACCTGACTCTCCACACTATATATACCCAACATTCTCCACCAGACTCTCCATATTATATATACCCAACATTCTCAACCTGACTCTCCACACTATATATACCCAACATTCTCCACCAGACTCTCCACACTATATATACCCAACATTCTCCACCAGACTCTCCACACTATATATACCCAACATTCTCCACCAGACTCTCCACACTATATATACCCAACATTCTCCACCTGACTCTCCACACTATATATACCCAACATTCTCCACCAGACTCTCCACACTATATGTACCCAATATTCTCCACCTGACTCTCCACACTATATATACCCAACATTCTCCACCAGACTCTCCACACTATATATACCCAACATTCTCCACCTGGCTCTCCACACTATATATACCCAACATTCTCCACCTGACTCTCCACACTATATATACCCAACATTCTCCACCTGCCTCTCCACTCTATATATACCCAACATTCTCCACCTGACTCTCCACACTATATATACCCAACATTCTCCACCTGCCTCTCCACTCTATATATACCCAACATTCTCCACCAGACTCTCCACACTATATATACCCAACATTCTCCGCCAGACTCTCCACACTATATATACCCAACGTTCTCCACACTATTTATACCCAACATTCTCCACCAGACTCTCCACACTATATATATATCCAACATTCTCCACCTGACTCTCCACACTATATATACCGAACATTCTCCACCTGACTCTCCACACTGTATATACGCAACATTCTCCACCTGGCTCTCCACACTATATATACCCAACATTCTCAACCAGACTCTCCACACTATATATACCTAACATTCTCCACACTATATATACCCAACATTCTCCACCAGACTCTCCACACTATATATATCCAACATTCTCCACCTGACTCTCCACACTATATATACCCAACATTCTCCACCTGCCTCTCCACTCTATATATACCCAACATTCTCCGCCAGACTCTCCACACTATATATACCCAACATTCTCCACACTATTTATACCCAACATTCTCCAGCAGACTCTCCACACTATATATATATCCAATATTCTCCACCTGACTCTCCACACTATATATACCGAGCATTCTCCACCTGACTCTCCACACTGTATATACGCAACATTCTCCACCTGGCTCTCCACACTATATATACCCAACATTCTCAACCAGACTCTCCACACTATATATACCTAACATTCTCCACACTATATATACCCAACATTCTCCACCAGACTCTCCACACTATATATACCCAACATTCTCCACCTGACTCTCCACACTATATATACCCAACATTCTCCACCAGACTCTCCACACTATATATACCCAACATTCTCCACCTGACTCTCCACACTATATATACCCAACATTCTCCACCTGACTCTCCACACTATATATACCCAACATTCTCCACCTGACTCTCCACACTATATATACCCAAAAATTCTCCACCTGACTCTCCACACTATATATACCCAACATTCTCCACCGGACTCTCCACACTATATATACCCAACATTCTCCACCTGACTCTCCACACTATATATACCCAACATTCTCAACCTGCATCTCCACTCTATATATACCCAACATTCTCCACCAGACTCTCCACACTATATATACCCAACATTCTCCATCAGACTCTCCACACTATATATACCCAACATTCTCCACCAGACTCTCCACACTATATATACCCAATATTCTCCACCAGACTCTCCACACTATATATACCCAACATTGTGCACCTGACTCTCCACACTATATATACCCAACATTCTCCACCAGACTCTCCACACTATATGTACCCAATATTCTCCACCTGACTCTCCACACTATATATACCCAACATTCTCCACCTGACTCTCCACACTATATATACCCAACATACTCCACCTCTCTCTCCACACTAGATATACCCAACATTCTGCACCTGACTCTCCACACTATATATACCCAACATTCTCCACCAGACTCTCCACACTATATTTACCCAATATTCTCCACCTGACTCTCCACACTATATATACCCAACATTCTCCACACTATATATATACCCAACATTCTCCACCTGGCTCTGCACACTATATATACCCAACATTCTCCACCTGACTCTCCACACTATATATACCCAACATTCTCCACCTGACTCTCCACACTATATATACCCAACATTCTCCACCAGACTCTCCACACTATGTATACCCAACATTCTGCACCTGACTCTCCACACTATATATACCCAACATTCTCCACCAGACTCTCCACACTATATGTACCCAATATTCCCCACCTGACTCTCCACTCTATATATACCCAACATTCTCCATACTCTATATATACCCAACATTCTCCACCAGACTCTCCACACTATATATACCCAACATTCTCCACCTGCCTCTCCACTCTATATATACCCAACATTCTCCGCCAGACTCTCCACACTATATATACCCAACATTCTCCACCAGACTCTCCACACTATATATATATCCAACATTCTCCACCTGACTCTCCACACTATATATACCCAACATTCTCCACCTGACTCTCCACACTGTATATACCCAACATTCTCCACATGGCTCTCCACACTATATATACCCAACGTTCTCAACCAGACTCTCCACACTATATATACCTAACATTCTCCACACTATATATACCCAACATTCTCCACCAGACTCTCCACACTATATATATCCAACATTCTCCACCTGACTCTCCACACTATATATACCCAACATTCTCCACCAGACTCTCCACACTATATATACCCAACATTCTCCACCTGACTCTCCACACTATATATACCCAACATTCTCCACCTGACTCTTCACACTATATATACCCAACAATCTCCACCAGACTCTCAATACTATATATACCCAACATTCTCCACCAGACTCTCCACACTATATATACCCAACATTCTCCACCAGACTCTCCACACTATATATATCGAACATTCTCCACCTGACTCTCCACACTATATATACCCAACATTCTCCACCTGACTCTCCACACTATATATACCCAACATTCTCCACCAGACTCTCCATATTATATATACCCAACATTCTCAACCTGACTCTCCACACTATATATACCCAACATTCTCCACCAGACTCTCCACACTATATATACCCAACATTCTCCACCTGACTCTCCACGCTATATACACCCAACGTTCTCCACCAGACTCTCCACACTATATATACCCAATATTCTCCACCTGACTATCCACACTATACATACCCAACATTCTCCACCTGACTCACCACACTATATATACCGAACATTCTCCATCTAACTTTCCACACTATATATACCCAACATTCTCCACCAGACTCTCCACACTATATACACCCAACGTTCTCCACCAGACTCTCCACACTATATATACCCAATATTCTCCACCTGACTATCCACACTATATATACCCAACATTCTCCACCAGACTCTCCACACTATATACACTCAACATTCTCCACCAGACTCTCCACACTATATATACCCAACATTCTCCACCAGACTCTCCACACTATATATACCCAACATTCTCCACCAGACTCTCCACACTATATATACCCAATATTCTCCACCAGACTCTCCACACTATATATACCCAATATTCTCCACCAGACTCTCCACACTATATATACCCAACATTCTCCACCAGACTCTCCACACTATATATACCCAATATTCTCCACCAGACTCTCCACACTATATATACCCAATATTCTCCACCAGACTCTCCACACTATATATACCCAACATTCTCCACCAGACTCTCCACACTATATATACCCAATATTCTCCACCTGACTCTCCACACTATATATTCTCCAGCTGAATATCCACACTATACATACTCATGTACTCTTTACCCAGGTAGATATGTTTGTGTGGAAAAGGACACTTATGTACAGTTCAGGACATTTATTAAAGGAAACGTTTCGCCACGAGTGGCTTCTTCACTCCTAATACAGAGAAAACTAAGAAAACACACACATATATATATAGTGGCAGGAGTCAGGTGAGGTGACGCGTGGGTAGAGGTGGTAGTAGTAGTAGTAGTAGTAGTAGTAGTAATGGAACTAAGGAGGTTAGGCTAGGGAGGGACCTGCTGGCATCAAGTAACACCAGTTCCCAGGATGGGTAATATCCTCTTGCTTAGTAATTTTGAAATACTGTAACTACCGGATTTTTGCTTTATAGTGTTACTGACAGAAATTAGTGCAGCTTCAATGCATTTTCTCCGTCTTAAGTCGTCTTCTTTAATAACTAGTTTAGCTTCATTGAATTTCATGAGGTGTCCAACATCGTCTCTATGTTGTACACATGCGTTTTTGCGGTCATCATTTCTGCAAGCATTTTTGTGTTCTGCTATCCTAATGTCCAGAGTTCTGGCTGTTTCCCCTACATATACTTTGTCACACCCCCCACATGGTATAGTGTAGATTCCTGCACTTGTGCCAGAATCATGCTTGGGTTTTTGTATCAGGTTCCTAATAGTAGTTGAAGAGCTGGTAGATATTTTAGCCAGTTTTCTGTCAAACATTTTTGAAACATTAGTGGCAACGTTGCTGACCGGTAAAACGATGTAACTTGGAGGCTTTTCTTCAATTTGATAGGTGTTGGTCTTGCTGAGGATACGTGTTGCACGTTTCCTGCAGTCACGTATGAAGTGTAGGGGAAAGTGTAGTGAACTAAAAGAGTTGGTGATGTATGTACATTCTTCTTCGAGGAACTGCGGACTGGAAATTCTGTAGGCTCTCAGAAAGAAGCCAATAACTACCCCTCTTTTAGTTCTTGTGTCATGGTGAGAGAAGAAATGTAGAAGATCATTCTTGTAGGTAGGCTTCCGGTAGACTTTAAAAGAAAGTTTGTTTTCCCCTGTGCGTAAGAGAACGTCGAGAAAAGGTAACTGGTTGTCCTCCTCCTCCTCGGACTAGCCATGGGGGCATCCCATGGCTAGTCCGAAGAGTTGTTTGTACTTCTTGTCCTCGAACCTAAAACAGTTATAACGAACACAAAGTTCGACAAGGCTCACAAAATCTTGGCGGGGTACAGGTAACTCTGTATCATCTTTAATCACCCTGCGAAGAAGATCAATGGCTTGATCAACTGGGACATTGGTGAATAAGGCAGTCACGTCAAAACTTGCAAGCTTCTTATCACTCATGTCGAGATCCCAGTCAGGCTCATCTAAAGCATTCGGCTGACCTCCTTAACCGTATCAGGGATCTCGACATGAGTGATAAGAAGCTTGCAAGTTTTGACGTGACTGCCTTATTCACCAATGTCCCAGTTGATCAAGCCATTGATCTTCTTCGCAGGGTGATTAAAGATGATACAGAGTTACCTGTACCCCGCCAAGATTTTGTGAGCCTTGTCGAACTTTGTGTTCGTTATAACTGTTTTAGGTTCGAGGACAAGAAGTACAAACAACTCTTCGGACTAGCCATGGGATGCCCCCTTAGTGCAGTTCTTGCCAATTTATATATGGAGGACCTGGAATCAAGAAGGATCCTCAGTAACATCCCTCGTTCAGTTACTTGGATGCGGTACGTAGATGATATTTTGGTCATTGTACCCAAAAATCTTGACGTACAGGGCATCCTCAACACCATCAACACTCTGGAACCTACTATTAAATTTACTCTAGAGGAGGAGAAGGACAACGTTCTCTTACGCACAGGGGAAAGCAAACTTTCTTTTAAAGTCTACCGGAAGCCTACCTACAAGAATGATCTACATTTCTTCTCTCACCATGACACAAGAACTAAAAGAGGGGTAGTTATTGGCTTCTTTCTGAGAGCCTACAGAATTTCCAGTCCGCAGTTCCTCGAAGAAGAATGTACATACATCACCAACTCTTTTAGTTCACTACACTTTCCCCTACACTTCATACGTGACTGCAGGAAACGTGCAACACGTATCCTCAGCAAGACCAACACCTATCAAATTGAAGAAAAGCCTCCAAGTTACATCGTTTTACCGGTCAGCAACGTTGCCACTAATGTTTCAAAAATGTTTGACAGAAAACTGGCTAAAATATCTACCAGCTCTTCAACTACTATTAGGAACCTGATACAAAAACCCAAGCATGATTCTGGCACAAGTGCAGGAATCTACACTATACCATGTGGGGGGTGTGACAAAGTATATGTAGGGGAAACAGCCAGAACTCTGGACATTAGGATAGCAGAACACAAAAATGCTTGCAGAAATGATGACCCAAAAAACGCATGTGTACAACAAAGAGACGATGTTGGACACCTCATGAAATTCAATGAAGCTAAACTAGTTATTAAAGAAGAAGACTTAAGACGGATAAAATGCATTGAAGCTGCACTAATTTCTGTCAGTAACACTATAAAGCAAAAATCCGGTAGTTACAGTATTTCAAAATTACTAAGCAAGAGGATATTACCCATCCTGGGAACTGGTGTTACTTGATGCCAGCAGGTCCCTCCCTAGCCTCACCTCCTTAGTTCCATTACTACTACTACTACTACTACTACCACCTCTACCCACGCGTCACCTCACCTGACTCCTGCCACTATATATATATATGTGTTTTCTTAGTTTTCTCTGTATTAGGACTGAAGAAGCCACTCGTGGCGAAACGTTTCCTTTAATAAATGTCCTGAATTGTACATAAGTGTCTTTTTCCACATCTTGTCGGTATCACCATACCATTTCCTCAGATATGTTTGTGACTTGATAAAGCCCACTGTGTGGGCGAAACGTTGTCAATAAAGGATCACATTATAATGCATCTGTGTTTATTTCCCCCACCTAAACCTGTGAATTAGTGTTTATAGACCGAGAAACATACACCTCTCAGTGGTTTATAAAGACACGAGTATACACTAGAACATGATAGAAAACGTTTCGGTCCTTGGAACTTAGTCAAGGTCCCAGAACAAAAGCATCTTCAAATAAATACATCACAGTATTTGCCCACGCGTCTTTCTAAACCAATTTGTCGGGTTAATACCACGGTTTATAGCACACGTCTCAGTATATACAACCTTACAGACCAGTACACACACCTTCCACAGTATTCTTGTAAATAAATGTCTTTATTACAAGCTTTATTGATAAAGATAAAGCAATATTTACAGAGTTGTGGTTCCTCGTCACCTCAGTGAGGTTCAATTGACAAGAAATATTATCAATAACTTACGACTGACTCAACCACTAGGATTGTAGCCTCGTCTGAGGCTACACTGTTATACAGTGGTTACTGTACATTATACAGTGGTTACTGTACATTATACAGTGGTTACTGTACATTATACAGTGGTTACTGTACATTATACAGTTGTTACTGTACATTATACAGTGGTTACTGTACATTATGCAGCGGTTACTGTACATTATACATTATTACTGCACATTATACAGTAGTACTCCTACATTACAAATTAGTTTATGTACATTATACAACAGTTTACTATATACATTATACAGCACTATCTACACATTATTATTATCATTATTACTAAATGTCATTACCTGGTATTCGCCAGGTGCTGTGTGGCCCCTACAGATTTAGCGCTCCCCACCGGTATAATGACGCCTTAAGAAGTATCTCTTCTCTACAATACAGATAATATTTACTCCCAGGGCCAGGATATATTTCTTTTGTCTTTTCACTCAAAAATAATATTCCCTACGTGTACAATAATACTTATGTTGCAGTATGGTGTTCCTGTCGTTTGAGAAGACGTTTCGCCCAGGAGGGCAAAACGTGCTCTCAGTTGTGTGCCACTGATATATTATAGTCACTACATTTACAGTGCTATGTTTGGAGAAAGCAACTGATGAAGTACATCTAGGTGAAAGACCTTCACAGTACTCGTTAGTCATGTTCCAATAAGCTATTTTTAACCGAGCGGGGAGCGAGGGTTGTATGCTGTAGAGGGGAGCTTAATGAGAGCTGAGTGTAGAACACAGAAGCTGTGACCCTTCCCTTACATCAACCTGCTGACCTACACTCACAACCCAGCTGACCTACACTCACAACCCAGCTGACCTACACTCACAACCCAGCTGACCTACACTCACAACCCAGCTGACCTACACTCACAACCCAGCTGACCTACACTCACATCAACCTTCTGGTCTACACTTACATCAACCTGCTGACCTACACTTACATCAACCTGCTGGCCTACACTTACATCAACCTTCTGGTCTACACTTACATCAACCTTCTGGTCTACACTTACATCAACCTTCTGGTCTACACTTACATCAACCTGCTGGCCTACACTTACATCAACCTTCTGGTCTACACTTACATCAACCTTCTGGTCTACACTTACATCAACCTTCTGGTCTACACTTACATCAACCTGCTGACCTACACTCACATCAACCTTCTGGTCTACACTTACATCAACCTGCTGACCTACACTCACATCAACCTTCTGGTCTACACTTACATCAACCTGCTGACCTACACTCACATCAACCTTCTGGCCTACACTTACATTAACCTGCTGGCCTACACTTACATCAACCCGCTGGCCTACACTTATATCAATCAGCTGGCCTACACTTACATCAACCTGCTGACCTACACTTACATCAACCTGCTGGCCTACACTTATATCAACCTGCTGGCCTACACTTACATCAACCTGCTAGCCTTCACTTACATCAACCTGCTGGCCTACAGTTACATCAACCTGCTAGCCTTCACTTACATCAACCTGCTGGCCTTCACTTACATCAATCTGCTGGCCTACACTTACATCAACCTGCTGGCCTTCACTTATATCAATCTGCTGGCCTACACTTACATCAACCTGCTGGCCTTCACTTACATCAACCTGCTGGCCTACACTTACATCAACCTGCTGGCCTACACTTACATCAACCTGCTGGCCTACACTTACATCAACCTGCTGGCCTACACTTACATCAACCCGCTGACCTACACTTACATCAACCTGCTGGCCTTCACTTACATCAACCTGCTGGCCTACACTTACATCAACCTGCTGGCCTACACTTACATCAACCTGCTGGCCTACACTTACATCAACCTGCTGGCCTTCACTTATATCAATCTGCTGGCCTACACTTACATCAACCTGCTAGCCTTCACTTACATCAACCTGCTGTCCTACACTTACATCAACCTGCTGGCCTACACTTACATCAACCTGCTGGCCTACACTTACATCAACCTGCTGGCATACACTTACATCAACCTGCTGGCCTACACTTACATCAACCTGTTAGCCTTCACTTACATCAACCTGTTAGCCTTCACTTACATCAACCTGTTGGCCTTCACTTACATCAACCTGCTGGCCTACACTTACATAAGAACACTGCAACAGACCTACTGACCCATCCGGAGCAGGCCCATGTCCCTCCCCGGAGTAGCTCAATGACCCACCCAGTAATGAACTCACAATTTACAAAGGTAATGAACTTACCTTTGTAAATTGTGAGTTCATTACCTTTGTAAATTGTGAGTTCATTACCTCTGTAACTTGCTCAGCTATCAAAACTTTGGAGTCCAGTCCCTGGACCAATTATGTACCTCTGTAATCTTTTGACTACCGCCCACAGGATGGGTATGGGGTGCATAATAAACATATTAAACCAAACTAACAGTCTGGTCACCTCCACTCAAGGATGGAGCACTGCACCAGACCCAGCAGCACAAGCTAGTCAGGTCCTACTCACACCCACCCACACCCACTCATGTATTTATCTAACCTATTTTTAAAACTATACAACGTTTTAGCCTGAATAACTGTACTCGGGAGTTTGTCCCACTCATCCACAACTCTATTACCAAACCAGTGCTTTCCTATATCCTTTCTGAATCTGAATTTTTCCAACTTGAAACCATTGCTGCGAGTCCTGTCTTGGCTGGAAATTTTCAGCACTCTACATCCCCTTTATTTATTCCTGTTTTCCATTTATACACCTCAATCATATCCCCTCTAATTCTACGTCTTTCGAGAGAGTGCAGATTCAGGGCCCTCAGTCTATCCTCATAGGGAAGATTTCTGATACATGGGATCATCTTTGTCATCCTCCTCTGTACGTTTTCCAGAGCATTTATATCCATTCTGTAATACAGTGACCAGAACTGAGCAGCATAGTCTAAATGAGGCCTAACCAAGGATATATATAGAGTTGAAGAACAACCTGAGGACCTCTATTATTTATACTTCTAGATATGAAGCCAAGAATTCTGTTAGCTTTATTGCGAACACTAATGCACTGTTGTCTTGGTTTTAGATTACTGCTAACCAGAACTCCTAAATCCTTTTCACAATCAGTAGTATTAAGATCTACATTATTTAGTTTATATGTGGCATTGTTATTTAACTGTCCAACATTTAGAACTTTGCATTTGTCAATATTAAACTGCATCTGCCACTTCTCCGACCATTGCATCAGTCTATTCAAATCATCCTGGAGTGCTCTTGTGTCCTCATTAGAATGAATTGAACGGCCTATTTTGGAGTCATCAGCAAATTTGCTTATGCCGCTATTTATTCCCTCATCTATGTCGTTTATGTAAATTGTGAAAAACAACGGGCCCAACACTGACCCCTGAGGAACACCGCTTGTGACGTGCCCCCATTTTGATTTCTCCCCATTTATGCAAACTCTCTGCTGTCTATTTGTCAGCCATGCGTCTACCCAGGAAAAATTTCTCCTCCTATTCCGTGTGCCTTAAGTTTCCTCAATACCCTCTGGTGTGGAACCCTATCGAAAGCCTTACTGAAGTCCATATACACAATATCATATTCATTACCATGATCTACCTCCTCAAACACCTTAGTGTAAAAAGTTAGTAAATTCGTAAGACAGGAACGCCCCTTTGTAAAACCGTGTTGAGATTCATTAATCAATCTGTGCCTGTCAAGATGGCTACGAATTGCTTCGGCAATTATTGATTCCATAAATTTTCCCACTATGGAGGTAAGGCTTATTGGTCTATAGTTCGAAACCAAGGACCTGTCACATGCCTTGTAAATAGGTATTACATTTTCCATTTTCCACTTATCAGGCACTATGCCAGTTTGTAGTCTTCACTTACATCAACCAGCTAGCCTACACTTACATCAACCTGCTAGCCTTCACTTACATCAACCTGCTAGCCTTCACTTACATCAACCTGCTAGCCTTCACTTACATCAACCTGCTAGCCTTCACTTACATCAACCTGCTAGCCTTCACTTACATCAACCTGCTAGCCTTCACTTACATCAACCTGCTAGCCTATTATTACATCAACCTGCTAGCCTTCACTTACATCAACCTGCTAGCCTATTATTACATCAACCAGCTAGCCTTCACTTACATCAACCAGCTAGCCTACACTTACATCAACCTGCTAGCCTACACTTACATCAACCTGCTAGCCTTCACTTACATCAACCTGCTAGCCTTCACTTACATCAACCTGCTAGCCTTCACTTACATCAACCTGCTAGCCTATTATTACATCAACCTGCTAGCCTTCACTTACATCAACCTGCTAGCCTATTATTACATCAACCTGCTGGCCTTCACATACAACCTGCAGTATGATGTATACAGATTTATCACATCAAGAATACAACAATACAATCTACTACACTATAATACACGCACGGGACTTGACGCCTCCGTAGGTGGCGTTAACGGCATGCCCATTTTTGGGCAGCCTGGGTAGCCGTCTTCTATCCTTGCTGGGGGTGGAAGGTGAGGAGGAGGTGGGGAGAGATGAGACCAGAGTGTCGGTAGAAGTGTTGTGGTTGGTCGTGTTTGGGGTAGCTGGCCTGGTCATCAAGCGATGCAGGAGGATGCGGTAAGTAGCTAGGGATGGCGAGCGGGCGCCCAGGGTAGCTCCATCTTCCAGGGTATCACGGGAGATGCCCCACTTCTCCAGTGTTGACACAGCCTCTTCCTGCAAGAGATCGTAAGAACGTAAGAATGAATTAAGACACATGTACAACACTTGGGTGTCTTTATTGATGAAACGTTTCGCCTACACAGTGGGCTTCTTCAGTCAAATACAGAGGCAACAGTAGTGAAATACTTTTATTTTTTTATTGTTATTAACACACTGGCCGATTCCCACCAAGGCAGGGTGACACGAAAAAGAAAAACTTTCATCATTCACTCCATCACTGTCTTGCCAGAGGGTGCTTTACACTACAGTTATAAAACTGCAACATTAACACCCCTCCTTCAGAGTGCAGACACTGTACTTCCCATCTCCAGGACTCAAGTCCAGCCTTCCGGTTTTCCTGACTCCCTTCATAAATGTTACTTTGCTCACACTCCAACAGCAATTCATGTATTAAAAACCATTTGTCTCCATTCACTCCTAACAAACATGCTCACGTATGCTTGCTGGAAGTCCAAGCCCCTAGCACACAAAACCTCCTTTACCCCCTCCCTCCAACCTTTCCTAGGCTGACCCGTACCCCGCCTTCCCTCCACTACAGATTTAAACACTCTCGAAGTCATTCTGTTTCGTTCCATTCTCTCTACATGTCTGAACCACCTCAACAACCCCTCATCAGCCCTCTGGATAACAGTTTTGGTAATCACGCACCTCCTCCTAACTTCCAAACTACGAATTCTCTGCATTATATTCACACCACACATCGCCCTCAGACACGACAACTCCACTGCCTCCAGCCTTCTCCTCAATGTAACATTCATCACCTATGCTTCACACACATATAAGAGTGTTGGTATACCTATACTCTTATACATTCCCCTCTTTGCTTCCACGGACAAAGTTCTTTGTCTCCACAGACTCATAAATACACCACTCACCCTTTTTCCCTCATCAATTCTATGATTCACCTCATCCTTCATAGACCCATCTGCTGACACGTCCACTCCCAAATATCTGAATACATTCACCTCCTCCATACTCTCTCCCTCCAATATGATATCCAATCTTTCGTCACCTAATATTTTGCTATCCTCATCACCATACTCTTTCCTATATTCACTTTTAATTTTCTTCTTTTATATACCCTACCAAATTTATCCACCAACCTCTGCAACTTCTCTTCAGAATCTCCCAAAAGCACAGTGTCATCAGCAAAGAGCAACTGTTACAACTCCCACTTTATGTGTGATTCTTTATCTTTTAACTCCACACATCTTGCCATTCACACGCCTCGCATTCACTTCTCTTACAACCTCATCTATAAATATATTGAACAACCACGGTAACATCACACATCCTTGTCTAAGGCCTACTTTTACTGGGAAATAATCTCCTTCTCTCCTATTTACTCTAACCTGAGCCTCACTATCCTTATAAAAACTCTTCACTACTTTCAGTAACCTACCTCCTATATCATACACCTGCAACATCTGCCACACTGCTTCCCTATCCACCCTGTCATACGCCTTTTAGCCTTAGCCTTATCTAAATACTGTTCACTTATATGTTTCACTGTAAACACATGGTCCACACACCCCCTACCTTTCCTAAATCCTCCTTGTTCATCTGCTATCCTACTCTCTGTCTTACTCTTAATTCTTTCAATAATAACACTACCATACACTTTACCAGGTATACTCAACAGACTTATTCCTTTATAATTTTTGAACTCTCTTTTGTTCCCTTTGCCTTTTTACAAATGAACTATGCATGCTCTCTGCCAATCCCCAGGCCCCGTACCCTCTTCCATACATTTATTAAATAATAGCACCAACCACTACAAAACTATATCCTCACCTGCTTTTAGCATTTTTATCCTTATCCCATCAATCCCAGCTGCCTTATCCCATTTCATTCTACCAACTGCCTCACAAACTTCCCCCACACTCACAACTGGCTCTTCCTCACTCCTACAAGATGCTATTCCTCCTTGCCCTATACACAAAATCACTGCTTCCCTATCTTCATCAACATTTAACAATTCCTCAAAATATTCCCTCCATGTTCTCGATACCTCTAACTCTCCATTTAATAGCTCTCCTCTCCTATTTTTACTGTCAAATCAATTTGTTCCCTAGGCTTCCTCAGCTTATTAATCTCCAAAGTTTTTTCTTATTTTCAACAAAATTTGTTGATATCTCACCCACTCTCTCATTTGCTCTCTTTATACATTGCTTCACCACTCTCTTAACCTCTCTTTTTCTCTCCATATACTCTTCCCTCCTTGCATCACTTCTATTTTGTAAAAACCTCTCATATGCTAACCTTTTCTCCCTTACTTATCTCTTTACATCATCATTCCACCAATTGCTCTTCTTCCCTCCTGCACCCACTTTCCTGTAACCACAAACTTCTGCTGAACACTCTAAGACAACATTCTTAAACCTATCCCATACATCTTCGATCCCATTGCCTATACTCTCACTAGCCCATCTATCCTCCACTAGTTTAAATCTTACCCTAACTGCCTCCTCTTGCTCGTGCATGGCTAGATGTGGGTTCCAAACTGGTGCCGCATAATCCAATATGGGCCTAACGTACACGGTGTACAGGGTCCTGAACGATTCCTTATTAAGATGTCGGAATGCTGTTCTGAGGTTTGCTAAGCGCCCATGTGCTGCAGCAGTTATTTGGTTGATGTGTGCCTGAGAAGATGTGCTTGGTGTTATACTCACCCCAAGATCTTTTTCCTTGAGTGAGGTTTGTAGTCTCTGGCCCCCCTAGACTGTACTCTGTCTGCGGTCTTCTTTCCCCTTCCCCAATCTTCATGTCTTTGCACTTGGTGAGGTTGAACTCCAGGAGCCAATTGCTGGACCAGGTCTGCAGCCTGTCCAGATCCCTTTGTAGTTCTGCCTAGTCTTCTACCAAATGAAGTCTTCTCATCAACTTCACGTCATCTGCAAACAGGGACACTTCGGAGTCTATTCCTTCCGTCATGTCATTCATAAATACCAGAAACAGCACTGGTCCTAGGACTGACCCCTGTGGAACCCCACTGGTCAGAGGTGCCCACTCTGACACCTCGCCACGTACCATGACTCGCTGCTGTCTTCCTGACAAGTATTCCCTGATCCACTATAGTGCCTTCCCTGTTATCCTTGCCTGATCCTCCAGTTTTTGCACTAATCTCTTGTGTGGAACTGTGTCAAACGCCTTCTTACAGTCAAAGAAAATGCAATCTACCCACCCCTCTCTTTCTTGTATTACTGCTGTCACCCTGTCATAGAACTCCAGTAGGTTTGTGACACAGGAGTTCCCGTCCCTGAAACCATGTTGGCTGGTGTTGATGGGATCATTCCTTTCTAGGTGTTCCACCATTCTTTTCCTGATAATCTTCTCCATGACTTTGCATACTATACATGTCAGTGACACTGGTCTGTAATTTACTGCTTCATGTCTGTCTCCTTTTTTTAAAAATTGGGACTACATTTGCTGTCTTCCATGCCTCAGGCAATCTCCCTGTTTCGATAGATGTATTGAATATTGTTGTTAAGGATACACATAGCTCCTCTGCTCCCTCTCTCAGGACCCATGGAGAGATGTTATCTGGCCCCATTGCCTTTGAGGTATCTAGCTCATTCAGAAGCCTCTTCACTTCTTCCTCGGTTGTGTGTACTGTGTCCAGCACTCGGTGGTGTACCCCACCTCTATGTCTCTCTGGAGCCCCTTCTGTCTCCTCTGTGAACACTTCTTTGAATCTCATGTTGAGTTCCTCACATAATTCACGGTCGTTTCTTGTTGTCTCTCCTCCTTCCTTCCTTAGCCTGATTACCTGGTCCTTGACTGTTGTTTTCCTCCTGATGTGGCTGTATAACAGCTTCGGGTCAGATTTGGCTTTTGCTGCTATGTCGCTTTCATATTGTCGTTGGGCCTCCCCTCTTATCTGTGCACATTCATTTCTGGCTCTATGACTGCTCTCCTTATTCTCCTGGGTTCTTTGCCTTCTATACTTCTTCCATTCCCTAGCACACCTGGTTTTTGCCTCCCTGCACCTTTGGGTGAATCATGGGCTCATCCTGGCTTTTTCATCATTCCTGTTACCCTTGGGTACAAACCTCTCCTCAGCTTCCTTGCATATTGTTGTTACATATTCCATCATCTCATTTACTGGCTTCCCTGCCAGTTCTCTGTCCCACTGAACCCCATTCAGGAAGTTCCTCATTCCCATGTAGTCCCCTTTCTTGTAGTTTGGCTTCATTCGTCCTGGCCTTCCTGCTTCCCCCCCCACTTGTAGCTCTACTGTGTATTCAATGCTTAAAACCACATGATCGCTGGCCCCAAGGGGTCTTTCATATGTGATGTCCTCAATATCTGCACTACTCAAGGTGAATACTAGGTCCAGTCTTGCTGGTTCATCCTCTCCTCTCTTGTAGCGTCACTTACGTGCTGGTACATGAAGTTTTCCAGTACCACCTCCATTATCTAAGCCCTCCATGTATCTTGGCCCCCCTGTGACTCCTAGTTCTCCCAATCGATTTCCTTGTGGTTAAAGTCACCCATGATCAGTAGCTTTGCCCTGCACGCATGAGCCCTTCTGGCCACTGCAGCCAGTGTGTCAACCATCGTTCTATTGCTCTCATCATACTCTTGCCTTGGCCTCCTGCTGTTCTGTGGTGGGTTATACATCACTGCAATTACCACGTTGGGACCTCCAGACTGAAGTGTTTCTGCTATGTAATCACTTGCTTCTCCACTGTCTCCTCTCTCCAGCTCATCAAAATTCCATCGGTTTTTGATCAGTAGTGCCACTCCTCCACCCCCCTGTTCCCTCTGTCTTTCCTCAGGATCTGGTATCCCATTGGAAAGATGGCATCTGTTATACCTGTAAACTTGGTTTCTGTGAGAGCTATGATGTCTAGTGATGCCTCTTTGACTCTTTCATGGCACTCCCACTTATTTGTTATTCCATCAGCATTTGTGTACCATACCTTCAGTTTCCTCTCCAACACTGTGGTTTGGGGGGCCTGTGAGGGTGGGGACCTGGTAGTGTACTGTGGGATTCTATACCTGAGTGTTGGGTGGGAGCTGTGAGTATGGATTGTAGTTTGTGTTGGGATGGTGTG